>NW_017537145.1:156305-230029 GCF_001853355.1 Bactrocera latifrons
AAAAAAATAAATAAATAAAAAAATAAAAAATAAAAAAATGAAAATTTCCACATGCTTGAACATTGTTTAAAGGCTTAAAATATTTTTGTATTTTTTGTTTGGTTTTAAGGTAATCCAAAAGTTTTTAGCAAATTTTTAAACATACACAACCCACTGTGCAGGGTTCATTCACCCATTCCGTTATCGACTGCGCCGACGACGACGTTTTCTAATTGCGTGACTATGCAAAATATTTCGCTAACTCTAATTGCATTCCAACAATGACTTACACACACACACACAGACACATGTACACGGCCGAACACTTGTATAGATAAAAGCAAATAAACCGTTGTACAATACTACCGGTATGCAGCACAAATGAATCGGAAGTAGTGCGGCACAGCAAACTGCCATGTAAATGAATGTACACATGCATGTGTATATGTGTCTGTGCGCTGCTGAGTTGTGATGTTGGCTGATAAAGCAGATGCACGAACGGACAGACAAAAATGCCATCAAAGTTGGCATACAAATTGCCGTAAAATAGTACACGAATTCCTGTTATGCCGACTGCCAAGCGATTGCTAAGTGGTTGAGGCAAGAAGTAGGGTAGCACGCTTTTAGGCGTCTTGTGAGTATTTTGCCAGCGGCGCTTATCGCGCGTTCCCGTCGAAAGGTGTGGCTGGCTTTCGAACAAAGTGTACGAGAAAATTTCTTTGAAGTAAATACTTAATTAGCGCTAAAATGCGTGACGCGTCATAACGGTTTAAGTGCTAATGTGGTAACGCCTAAAGGTATGCTATAACTAGACATACATATAATCGATTTGTATACAGTTATTCAATGGGGACGCTAAATTTTATGCAGAAAAGGCGTAAATTAATGGCACGGCTAACCTTTTGACCCAGAATTTTGAGTTAAAAGTGCCACGGATTTCGAAAGCTTCGTTTTTCTGCCTTTAATTTAGCACACTTGAATTGTGACTTATGTGGTCCGCAGCGCCTTTCGCTGTTTGTTGTCACTTGCGGCTGCACTCATACATATATTTGACTGTCGGCATTGTGCTTCGCATGTTCAAGTGCACTTTGAAGCGCCTATAATTATGCAGCAATCGTGCGCACGCACACCATTATATATGCAGAGGCATACTGCTAGGCGCATATGCCTTTTGATTACACAGCCATTGCCCATATTTTGTCATGTTTATTTTTAATTGTTTAAAGTTTCGCGGCGCACACATGGCGCTCTTAGCAAGGCGCAAAAGAGAAAATACACAAAAAAACGCAACAACAAATATTAAAGTACGAATTAATTGTCGCTGCTGACACGCAGGGAAGCGCACTCGCTCACAAAACGACACATAGGAACGCGGCACGGAGTACTTTTAGCCGTTAATGACGCACGTGCCGTGTATGTCCGGAGCGCGGGTTTGGCAGGGAGTATGTAATGTACATATATATATATATATTATTTGTATACATCTTTCCACTATATTGTGTGTATGATTCTATAAATAATCAAGCGCTGCAATTATGACTGCCACGCAAAAAACAAAAAACACTCATAATAATCGTGTTCTATTTTCGTACTCACCTCGGCTTTGCCTTTGATAATGCACATCTTGACGTCATCCTCTGTGGATTGCCACACTAAGCGCTGCTGCTCAGATAAGTCGTGTATACTCAGGTTATAGACGATGTTTCTGCAAATACAAAAGGAAAATTATACGTTAGTTACAGGCTAGGTTACTTGTTGAAGTCAAAAAATTTAAAATACGTTGGGTGGTATGTCGAATCATGGAGAAGCAGAACCTCAAAAAATGCTTCCGGTGTTTGATATATGGCCATCTGGCGAGAACCTGCAGAAGCTCAAACGATAGAATTCGGTGCGCGAAGACATGGTGGAAGAAACCGTACGATAGGTGGCATGAAATGTTTTCTCTACCAACCTCCACCTCAATCACTGCTAGCAGCTCAAGACCTGCTTGCGCATACAGTCTTTGAACAGAAAATCAACATGGCATGGCACAGCAACATGAACCTCCGAATTAACGGGTAAAGCGGCCATTTGCGCCTGTGTTCCAGGAAAAGTCCCTAACAAGACAAGCCTACAACACCCTTGATGTGGAAATATGTTAATTAATCCTAGATGACAACCCGAATTACGAGAGAGATGCAAAACAGAAGAACCGAGTTAAACAAAGTCTGCAATGCCGCTTAGTGTTGGAAAAAGCAAGGCGCATACAGTTTTAAAGGCGACGAAAGGGAAATAAGCGAAATTACCTCAAAAAAGCAATTAAGAAGAACAAGGTTTGTTGCTTTAAAGCGCTCTGCAACAAGGTTGAAGAAATCCGCTGGATGATGCATACCAAATCGTCTTAAAAAAGATTAAAGGCCACAAAGGACAAGCGTCAACATGACCCAGAATATTAGGAATGGTTGTCCACACCCTTTTTCTTACTCAACTGCTACAAATGCTAAGCATCAAGCCTAGGTAACATTCCGAATAAGGCCCTAAAATTTGCTGATAAACACAAATTCGCCGTGTTTTTACACAATGCTTTTCCATAAAATTTGGTCAAAACAGCGACTAGTGCTGATGCAAGGATCATATCTAACTACCCCTCGGATAAGTTATTTCTATATGATACAGAACAAGTTCCTAAAGAGTATATTGTGACAGGCGCTGTGTTACAAGGTTCAGTCCCAAGGCCAAGGAATGTTTTATATGACGGTGTGTAACGTCTCTCACCGTCCAAAGAAATACGGGGTACGCTGATGAAGTAGCATTAATGGTAATGGCAAGAGATATAAATCAGAAAGAGCACTACACGGCCGTAAAGTAGCTTACAAAACAAAGCTCCAGTTAGCAGGCCAAACACTAACCGGTACCGAAGCGGTACTAATAAAGAGTAGAAAAATGCTAGAGGCGGCTAAGCTTAACATTGGTGGATATAATATCTCGTTGCGTGCGATTATTGACGCTTCTATGTTATCGGACCTACATTGTTAAAGCCGGGGAAAAAACAGACAAGGTGACGGCTGCAATAACGAGAATTATGGCAAACATAGGTGAACCTAGTCGGAGTAGACGTGCTCTCCTGACAAAAGTTAGCCAGTCAGTCTTAACGTACCAAGCATCTATTATATATGGCTAACATCATTGTAGCACAAATCATATGTGAAAACGGAAAAAGTAGTAGTTTCGCGCAATCATGGTAGCTTGCCCGTTTTGGACTGTGTCAAACGAAGGCGCTGATATTATTTCAGGTATCATGCATTCATCACAATTATTGACAGAACCAGTGAGAGGAAACAACAAAAGATGGATGAACACTTATACTAAACAGAAACGAGCAAGCGTGGGTAGAGAGGAACCACGATCAAACTGACTGTTACTTGACGCAGATTCTGACTGGGCACGGCTGCTTCAGAGAGTATTTACACTAATATGTACATAGACATGACAATTTTGACTGTTCTTTTTGTGAAAACCTGATTGAAAACGTGTGGTTCATTTTCTCTCTGTACCCACGTTACAAACATGAAAGAAAGGAGCTAGAGTAACTACTTGGAGAGCTGTTAATACTTGTTACTTAGTTAGAGAATCAGGCATGACAGCAATAATAGAGCTTAGAACGAAAGAATGGAAAGAGAGACAAATGATTAACGTGGAGTTGGAATTTTTTACATCTAAGGCTTTGAGGTACTTCCCCATCCACGGTATACTCCAAATCTGCTACTCGGAGACTATTTTCTGTTTTCAGCTCTCAAAAGAATACTCATTGGAAAGAAATTTGGCAAAAACGAAGACGTAATCGCAGAAACTGCGACTTGTTTACACGCTTGAAGCACGTATTATAAAAATGGCATTGAAAATTTTGTTAACCGCAATAATCACTGTCTCACCCTCGAAGATAACTATATTGAACAATAAAAATAAAGCTAGTAACACTTTGTGCGTCCCTTTGCCCAAATATACTGGTGTCAACGTGGTTTCCAATCAGTTTTCGAAGTCATTTTCCGGAATAAATTACCTTCAATGCGTGTAGCGATTCAAGTTTAGTGTCTTCAGTTGTAGCAAAACGGTTTATTCGAAACGATCGTTTGAGTTTGCTGAATAGGCAGAAATCACACGGAGTTAAATCAGGCGAATAGGGTGGTAGCAACAATAAAAAATTGGCGAAAAACTCAAGAAGAATCAATGAAATTTAAAAAATATAAAGACTTACTATTTGTTGCCCACAGTATACCAAAGCAAAGAGTCATGAGGTTGAGTCGTAGGTGCACGGAAATTGAAAATTATAAAAAATATGGATTGGCTTTGATAGGTCTAATTTATTTCTAGTTTACGTTGTTTACGTGATATCTTCCATAAATTCACTTCTGATATTTATTACTTAGTAATGCCTCAATATTACCGCAATTAACCACTTTTTGCTAGGGAATATTAAAAAAGAAAATGTTTTCTGCAACTTTCATAAGTTTCCAATTATGCGCATACACCGAACACATTCACCAACAGCCACTCCATCTTACTGATTTAGAAGTTATCGCCGAATAAGCTGAAGTGCAAATAACTTTTCTGAAGTATGCAAATTGAACGGCTCAAATGCTCATATCTATACGGATGCATTAAAACTTTCGCAGCAAGCGTCATATTCAGCGCAATAGCGTTGGCGCTCGAAGTGAACGAAAACGAAATAAAAACGAAACAAAAAACTGCGTAAAACAACAGCAACAACAACAGTTTGTGTGAAATGAAAACCACACAAACACATACAAGCATACAACTATACTTTATAGACGCGCACTCAATTGAGGCAGCAGTCGATCGAGCGCGAGTATTTCGCAAAGCAACGTAGAGGCGCGGTAGGAGGAGCAGAGGAAATGGCGAAAGCAAAAATCCGCCATGTCGAAAAACCAATGAACTGAGCTTATCAAAACTTCCGTCATCAGCGTTACACTGCTATAAGCGCGCTAGCACTGCCGCTATTTCGAAAAAAAGAAAACAATAAAAAACAAGAAGAAGAAAAAGTAAAACTCGAAAATACGCCAAAATATGTGAGGAAAAGGAAAAAAATATTTCAATAACGCAAAGGGATTTACACACACATAGTCTCACATATGCACATATGCGCCAAATTCATGCAATGAGTTGTGCTTGTATACATTCTTGTGCGATTGAGTGCCGCTGCATGCTTTTAGGCGCATAATGAACGTACGTATGCGACGAGGAAATCAGCGAATGAATGCGAATGCGCTTGCGAGTGGAAAATTTGTTGGCGCACATACGCGAAAAATATGCAGCAGATAACGGATAAGTTGGTGCAACATTTCAACAACAACAACAACCATAATAATCAAAAAAGTGGTAAAAGCAACAACAAAAATAGTGAAGATGACAAGCAACATTACAAAAGAAAAAAATACAATATATTACAGCAACAACATATATTACTACAACAACAACAATAACAATAAAGATAAGCCTTAAAGTAACAACAAAAAATACAATAACAGCAATACATGGTGCAACAACAAAAACATTACAACAACAATATTAATAACGACAAGAAATTTTAAGCTTAAATAACAGGAATAACAGCAAACATTACAACAACAATAACAAAAAAATTGCAATAACAACAACAACCAAATTTATAACAAAATTTATTACAGCAACAGCACAAAATGCAACAACAACAACGACTGCAACTGTAACAGCGCGACTACACGCTACAAAGCAACACTGCAACAAAAAGGGTGTGGCAGCATGGCAGGTGCTTGACTGAGAACGCAACGAACGCCAAATTTTTGCGCACGCTGCCATTGATGAATGTATTTGCGCCGCATTGAGTTTGTTTATGCCGCAACGACAGCTGCCTGCAGCCGGATGCCACAGCTCAACAAATTTTGGCAGCATATAGATCAACTTCCGGTATTTGCACAATCGCACACACACATACAAAAATAACTATCGCTTTATACATATATGCACATATGTATGTGTGTGAGTGTGCATGTGTGCGAGTGCTTTCGATATTGTGCCGTTATCTTTGCATACAAATTTATGCAAAAGTAAGCTTATGCGCAAAAGTTTTGAGTACAACTACTACAAATATAACTGTACACGGCACGAGCAAGCATAAGTAAGCAGAAGTGCGCATAAGTATTTACTCAATGAATTATTTATGGCGATACTTTGTTGCTTATGAAGAGATAATGCTTGTTTACTTACTTTTTCGAAACTATGTATGGCTTGTGTTTAAGAAATATGTGGGGGAAAAATAGAACAGAAACAAAACTATTGCTACAAAGTGTTTGCTAATGCGTAAAAATACTAATGGCATGGCAGAAAACTAAAATAAAATATATGCTTTACGAATGGCGAGTCGGATGTTTAGATGTGTACTGAAGCCATAAGTATGGCCGATCTGAGACTTTCACATAAGCAATATTCAAACACGAAAAAACGTTAACTTCGGCTGCACCGAAGCTAAAATACCATTCACAGGTTTGTCTTTAGTTTCGTAAACGGGTGTGAAAAGATATTAGTTGTGATTTCGATCGATCATTTTACTGAGAAATCACATTGTATACTTTAGGGTCCGATGTGAACCAAATTTTCAGACATTATAGGAATACTTGAGAAAATAATTTATGCCGCATTTCGCCGACGATCGATGATTTTTGATCTTACAACAATCACTTGTCAAATAAAAAAGTTTTCTTAAAAGAACTCAGCCTGATCATCAATTTGTATGGCTACTATATATAATATTATAGCTTTCTAAAAACATTCTACGGAGATTGTAATAATACGTTCGTGAAGATATCACGACAAAAAATAAATTTCTCAAACAAGGACTTGATTTCGACCGACCAATTTGTATGACGGCTATACTCTATCTCTATATCAGGTTTGCAGACAAATTGTGTAGTTTTTTGAAAAAAAAAAAAACTTAAAAATTTTTCATCTCGATAACTCAAAAACTGAAGGACTTATTGGCGATGTTGATCATTTATGTTATGTACCGAAGAACACTTAAAATACTCTGTTTGGGAATGAATCATAATCATCCACATTTCTACAAAAATGAAACCGGACATATTGTGACAGTGAATAGGGAACGTTATAGTGTCATGATTAATGACTTTTTCGTGCCTGAATTGAATGATATTGATGTAAACGACCATATATCCAACGAAAAAATAAATGTTTTGAAGGAAACTTTTGCTGTACCCATTATATCGTAGCGTGGACTCCAAAATCATTCGATTTAAGACCGCAATAATAGAATACGTACTCATACTCAGAGTCTTCAAAGCACTCCTATTGACGACTCTGATTACTTGTATACCCGCTAATTTTCGTCACCCTGTTTATCAATGGGCATCATACTGGCTATTACTTCAACAGCACCGCTTGATAGTATTCCGAAAGCACTAATAACTCCTAGTTCCGACAGCCTGTGCACTCAACTATTTCCAGATGCATTGAGGGGAACAGGGGAGACCGTTTATGCGCTCATTGCATTTTCGCCGGAGGCCGCCTAGGTGTGTTGTGCATTTCCCAGTGTCTACGACATTGTTTAGTGCGTCAACGGTGGACCACTTTTTCATAAAGCCATATTGTCTTCTGCTACTTCGCCGATTTTCTGGAATGCTAACTTCAAGTAGTTTCCTAATATGCCTTCGTACACTTTGCTAATTGCGTCAAGCATGCAAAGAGGTCGATATGATGAAGTTTGTTCCGTAATATCCCTTTTTTCTTGCAAATAGATATGGTTTAAAAGTTAAGATTTCCTTCAAGACTCTGTTTGGTATGCCATTTAAACCAGGCACGGATTAATGGAATTATTTTATAAAATAATGATAACTCTTTTAAAAGTATAACATAATAACATCATAATGCAGTTTGCACGGATTTGTATTTCACATTCAGTTTCATCAAAAAAACTAGCTTGCGAGTTCTGGGCGATCTTTGAATTTTTGAACTGATGAATATATTAAAAACGTGAAGAATATAGTGCATGAAAATCGTCAAGCTTTAGAGAGATAAAAAAAGTGCTAAACTTCTCTCGGGAGTATATTTGGTGAATATTTTGGGTATGAAACTCAAAAAAAAAAAAAAAAAAAACATAGATTCTGACCGGATTTAAAGCCAAAATCGGAAATAAATACTATCGAATAACCACCGTATTCATCAAAATTTGCTAAAGATAGAAGAAACTTCACTGAGAAAATTCACTGAGGGAAAGCCTAAAACGTGATTACGGAAAATATTTCGAAGCCTGAAATATCTGACAGAAATAATTTTTATAACTACTAAAATTATAAACTTGCCAAACTTGCCCTGCATACAAGCCAGCAGCAGGGTCTTCCGCTTGTGTAAGCAATAATTTCGATTAAGCACTGATGTGCGCGACTATAGACCATACACGGCTTAATCGCACCATTTCATACAATTTCCCATTATTTACCGCTGAATTTAAATACAACAGCAGCAACAACTACTACAATCGCCACTAACATAATCAACAATATATAATATAAGGCAACTGGTAACTACACGATTGATAACAGCACAAGTGATGCGTTGAGCATGCCAGGCAAGTGCGGGCAACACGGCGTATGAGTGACACAAAGCGCCAGTAAGGCTGAGTAATTGTGCGTAGATGTTGTTGCTTGCGCTATTATGACAGCATACAACATTGTGGATTACTATATAACACATTGTTGTTGTTTTTGTATATACGTGTTGTTGTTGGCGCTTATGATACCTTTGAATTACCACAACAATAACAATAATAATCGCTGCAACAACAAAAGCAGTCGTTACCAACTGCAGGTACGCATGTATACGAGTATATACTAGCCAGCTATAGTTGTGCAGCAACACCCACAACACACGCGACAGACACGCGCCAGCGACCGCGCAATCAATGCCAACACACAAAGCGCCACACAATGCCGACTCATTTGCAATTGAAGCGGCCATGCAGGTGGCAACCCTTTAATACGTACAACAGCCTGCGCCATCAATGTCAACAGGCTGCCATGTCTCGCTACTTGACGGCACCAATTTGCGCCTGTGGTGGTGCGTCCGGCGACTGGGCTAAGCGGTTATGGGCGCCGCGCCTGCAATAACCAGCAACGTAACCGTTGGCAAAACGCGCAGTGCATTGGTAGTATTGGCGCGTCCACGTACGCTTTACCTGCACAGATGCGGCGCTTGTGCGTAAAAATGCGAAAAACGTGCAGCAACCAATGCAGCAAAATCGTTGATGGACAGCGCGCGCACTCACCATTGTGCGCTGACGCGTCATCATGTAGCGTATAATCGTAGGACTGGCGGCGCAGTCTTGCAACAGCATAGTTTCGGCGCTTTCACTATAGCTCTGGTCACATACAAAGCGCAGATGATTAGCGCGAGGAGATGACGCGCAAGGTGGGGTTGAGATGCGTTGGCGCCCGAAAATCATGCTATTGAAAGCATGTAGCATAGCGTACGTATTGTCATAAGCGCGCATAGACGCACACGATCGCGTAGTAATGTGGCGCCAATGTTATGAGAAAGAAAAGTTACGCGCCGCATCGCATATGTACTTGCCATTGACGCATGCCGCGCGCTAAGGTAGCGCAGGCAAACACGGCAGCCAGACAACAAAAGCGCGCATTGCGATGCGGCAAGCAGGGTTAGCGCGTTATTAATTCGCATTTGGCGCGTAAACCGCCGACCATACAGACTCATAAATATTTACCAATGCGCGGCTGGTGGTGCGTGCATGTCCTTATTAGCGCACGGACGCGAGTGCTACTGCACACTCATCATATATTATATGTGTGTGTATGCGCGCGCGTTTGTGCAGTTCCAGTGTGCATACTTCTTCTTTTGTGCTTTTGCGTTGAAATTTTGTTTTGTTTTTGTTGCTGTTGTTTCTGCTATTTGGCTCGTTATTGCGGCTTTGCATGTTTAAGCCACACCACTGCACTTTTGGCGCTGCCCCTCCTCTTTCATCTGTTAGGTGCACAATTATGCTTCTTTACTTTTTCAATGCGCCACACACACAACACTACTGCATAGCTACTCTACACGGCAACACTTGGCAACTGTGGCAAGTGTGCGCTCATATGCAAAGTTTGTTTGGTTGCGCGAGCGCGCGCTAGGTGAGGTGCGTCTGTGTGTGCATAGCGTTGGTATGTTCGGTTGACTGCATTGCAGTAATGTGCGCGCCGCGTCTACTCAGGCGAGACTGCTACGCCGCTGTGGCTTCTTTTGTTATCGCAACAGACCATGCCACAATTGCACATTGCGTTGCTCTCCATACTTACTCGCTACCTGCCACATTGCATGGCACCACGCTATATGCGGCTCTAAGCCAATGCTATTACCGTTTTCGTGTGCCCCTTCACCTGGTCTCTTTTCTTTGGAATTGAATAAAATTTAAAATTGTTTGTACATGACAAAGTCAACTGTAAATTAAAAAGCCAAGAAAACGTTTTTACTTTTTTTACTTTCTTACCGAAATTTAATTAAAAGAATTATTATAAAATTGATATATTATATATTTTTGAATTATAGAAGTAGTTTATGCAGAATTAAGTAACGGTTGATTCAAGTAGAGCTACTTTTTCCAATGGCCTTTTTTTGACAGATCACGCATGAGTCGTGTCAAGTTGTTATGTTATTATTGTTCAGTATTGTTCGGCGTTGGAGAAAGACTAACACCTGAACAACGTTTACAAATCGTTTACAACTTTATTCTGAAAATTCACTTTCTATAGAGAATGTGTTTCGCTGTTTCGCTCAACTTATGCTCAACATTATAGGCCTACTCACCGTACTATTCGCAACACAATCACCCATCTTGAGACCCAACATTCATTTTTGGATAATATTCGACCGAGTCGACCACGTCCATTCGAGCAAAATTTTGTTGAGCGATGTGCAATGGGTATGTAAACAAGCACAGTTGCCGCATTTAGGACAAAGAGTAACCTGAATAGATTCATGAGCTGCCATTTTATCCAGAAAAAAAAATGCTTTGGTGTGGCTTTTTGGCCAGTGGAATCATCGGTCCGTATTTTTTCAAAAAAGATAATGGTTAGAGATGTAAGATCCTGCGATAGATTGTGTCGCGGAGGAAACTATAAAGCAGCTATCGTTAAATTTTCAACAGTTACATTGCTACCTGAACCCAATGATATTGTAAAAGTTCAAGCTCCATGTAAGAGATACCAGATTTTATAAGAACAGCTGCTTTGATTCTGCCACTGCCACTAGGGTGTTCGCATTTATTGAGAGAAAACTTCGCTAAGCAGATAATTTCATGTTTTGGGCCAGTCGATTGGACACCAAGATTATGTGATATCACACTTTTGGACCTTTTTCTTTGGGAATGTATAAGTCAGTGCGGACAATCCCGCTTAGATTCAGATATTGGAGCAAAACTTATTCTTTGTCATTCGCCAGTTATCAGTCGATATGCTCGAACGAGTCATCGAGAATTGAACTCAACATATGGATTATCTGAGGCGTAGTCACGGCCAACATTTGACAGAGATAATCTTCAAAAATAAGTGCCAAAGGATGTTATTTCTAGTGATAATAAAGATTCCACATTAAATTTTAAAATTTTCTGTGGTATATAGGTATCATCCCAGTTCGACAATATTGAGGAGACAGCCAGGTTTATAGAAGGTCAACTAATTATCGACGGATACCTTAATTCGAGAGCCATACAGAGGTGTGCCAAACAGGGACTCGAAACGGAAAAACTTGTAGAAATGGTTGCGCCGCTTAGTCTATTAATAGTGCTCAGCACAGGAAATGCATCCACATTTAGAAATCCGGGATGGGAGAAAACCATACCAGACATTATCATCAAAACACATATCGGGCTCAATAAACAAATGGAAAGTCGTACAGAATTACACCGACAGCTGACTGAATCAGCAGGAAAAATTCTGAAACATGAAAGTGCAACATTTCGAAATTAAACGCTTCCAAATCAATATAATCGCGTAAGCGGTGTCTACGCCAATCAAGAAGAAATCAATATCCGCAACAGACGAACAGAATCAACATAATCTCCCATAATTGCAAGAAAAATGCTTAATGTACCCGAGCCTATCCGAGCATATTATCAAAAACTCCTGGGAACTTGGATATAAAACCCAAATTCCACAGTTAACTCCCAAAGAGCTGCCCACTGACAAGATCAAGGCCAACAAATCCCTCGGCCCAGACGGGATGCTAGCAGAAATCCTGAAAAAAAAAACACGCTGCAGAGCGACTGTCATTACTACTGGTTATGTACAACGCCTGCCTCGAATATTTCCGGAACACTTGAAAACGCAACGGCTTTTGCTAATCAGTAAGGGAAAAGGAGATCCCATCTAGCATATGCATGCTTGGTGCTGCGGGAAAGCTCTATCTCTCTCCCTTAGATAACATGGCTTCAGACTCGGTAGATCAACTCTAGGAACTTTAAAATGCGTAACTGAATGTGTAGAAGGCCCCAATGGAGCCAGAAGGTCAGAAGGTATGGAAAGAAAAGGCTGTGGGAGCTAAAGAAAACCTCCGAAAATAACAAGAGCGCAATAGAACCAAAAAAGAAAGATACAATAACAACATGGCAATGAAGATGTCAGAAAGAGAGTCACGGCAGTCGTAGAAATATCGAAAAATTATATTAAATTTGAAAACTGTTTAAAGGGTTGAGAATAATGACTGTAGAAATATACATATGTGTTTCATATGATTACACAACTTTCGCTTACTTTGGAAAAATGCCATAAAATTTTAAATTTCAAGAGACAAGCAGCGGTACGACCTCTGAACAAATTATTGAAATCGAACTACTATAGCATATATCTGCCATACAAACTGGCCGATTAAGATCAAGCTTTTGTATTTAAAACTTCAGCCAGTCTCGTTACAGTCGAAGTTATCACTTTTTACCGTTGTTCTTCTCAAATGCAAGCATATTTCCAATAAACTTTCAGTTGCTTAATTTAAATTCGGTTTATAAGCCGTGCATAGTTTATTATGCGCAAACAAGATGTACTCGACGAAATTAAGGTACTTTAGATGCCAAGCAATTTTGAATGCTAGCCTCACCAAAAGGACAAAAAAAACCAAAAAAAACATGCAACAACAACACAAACACTTCATATGTCAGCAATGCTAAACAACCTACGAGAAAACGCATATCCTGATTTTTATCACCCACGCCCCACAACCGCGCACACATGCTGCCAGGCACACAATGTCATTGATAGGCAAGGCGCACGCGATTATTTGCCTTGTCTTTGCTATCTCACAAATGTGTAATGATTCTCCTTTTGTGCTGTGCGGAATTTCCAAACGCTTTTGATTTCATGTTCACAATTTTTTTTAGTTTTATTTGTGTAATTTTTTGTCTGCTTCTTTTTTTTTCAATGCAGCCAACAAGCGGTTGGCAATTTGCCATTGTGCAATTGCTTTTCACCCGCAGGCATCTATCACCGCCACCGCCGCCACGTAGCGTTTGGCAAAGGCAATGCGAAACGGGCAACATTGGCTGCCGGGGCAACATTTCAATGTCACACGTCAATTCAATCGAACAGCGTTGCCAATGCGTCCTCGTCGTCGTGAAGTGTGGAGTTGAGTGGAGTTGGAGGGTGTGTGAGTAGCTGAAACCCTGCGGCATTTAGGGGACGCATATGACAGGATTTTCTTGTGTGTGTGTGCTTGTGTGGAGAGCAGCAATCGAACGAGCAATTGAGGTAAATATATACGAGGCATGCTTTATGCACACACCTACATGCCAAAGCACATACTAACTGCTTTATATGCTTGCCTGCAGGCAATCAGTTGCATGATCCGACATATCGACGGACAGCGGAAAGCACTACTAGCCGGTCACACGGCTCGGCTAAAAGCTCTCTACTGCCACCGCAATTTGTTTGTGTTTGCTGATTTCTTTGTTTAACGGCGTGTAGCATATACTATATATGCGTATACACTTGCCGCTTTTGTGGCACGTTAGCCTGTAACGGTAAATGGCTTTGCTGTATGGCAACAAATGACGGTAAAAAATGCAAAGAATCCTTTTTGCCAGTTTGTATTTTGCATTCTGCATTCAGTTTTCGTTTAACGGTCGCTCTTCGGTGCACCCAAGCGTCACCCCTCTCTCACTCTCGCTCTACATACCGTTGAGTATCACATCGGTCTCTACTATCAATCTGCTTGAATTTAAATCAGCAACGCTTTGTCGTTAGTTTGTGCTTGCACCCGGCAACGTCGTAGCTCAGACATGATCGGAGCAAAGTTGTGAATTTTCGTTCGTTCGGCTTGGTGCAACGTTGTTGCTGAGCATTTGCTTTTTATCGGCCATTTCACCGCTGCCATTCACAATTTGCCATTCCCATTCAATCCGAGGCAATATTGCAATCCGACGGCGTTCTGGCTGTCAGCCTATGTACGTGTATACTCGGTGCGGCAGGCGCAGGCACTGACGGTGCGCTCAGCGTAACCAAGTGTGGCAAAGCGTAACGTGACACGCTTGTGCTTGTGACAGTTGGAGTGCAGTGGATAGATGATATTGAGATCTGCATATTTTTAAGCTTTAATAATTTTTTCAAAGAATCAACAATTTTTAATCCCCATCATGTAGTAAGCTAGCTTGTCTCAAACTAAATTTAATCCCTTAATCTTAATTAATGACAGAAATCTTAATTAATTAAATTGTAATTAACCTTAACTTCTTAATCGTAACTAATATAATCTTCAGTCAAGTACCACATATTTTTTCCATTTAATCTTAATCTGCCTAAACTTAACTAGATCGTAAAGAAAATTGGACCTCTTTAATTCAAATGATGCTAGTCTAGCATTCCACTAATCTTAACTAATATTATTTTTAAACAAATTCCATAAATTTTGTCTGCTTTATTTCAAGCCGACTAATCTTAACTAAGGCTCAAACGATTTCGTCTAATTTTCTTTAATTAAACTCAATAAATTTATAATTAATTTCTTAATAGTCAATTAATTCGAACCTAATTTAGTCCTTCAACCGACTAAGTAGTCTTCACCAAGATGCAAATGATTCCGCGTAATTTTCTTTATTTCAACTCTAGTCAATAAATTCTAGTCTAGTGTAGTATTTCAACAAACCTTAACTAATAATTAAATCAGTTTATTTCAGAATAATCTTTTTTCATATAATCTCACATAATTTAGTTTAATTTTATATAAATTATTTTTGACTAATGTTACCCAAGTATTAACCATATAACATTTCAACTCATTTATTTAAACTGAACTAGGTAGACTGGTTCTAGTCTATGCCTAATTAATCTTAACTAACATTAGCCTCAGTCTCAAACAATTTGTTAACACTTTTTAGTATAATTTTGTATGCTATAGTCTAAATTTATACAGATTAATCGTAACTAAGGTACCTACATCATTTATAATTCAAAAAATTGTAGTCTAGTGTAGTCCTCCAACTGATCCTAACTAATATTTAATCCTGTTTGGATCAAATAAATCTTTTTTCACATAATTTTATATGGTGCAGTCCAAATTTATACAAATTATTCTTGATTAATGTTATCAAATCACTAATCTCATAAAATTTCAACTCATTTGTTTTAGTCTAAATGGGCTTGTTTCTAGTCTACACTTCATTAATCTCAACTAACATTAATCTCACTCTCGTTCAATTTGATATTTAGTTTTGTATGCTATAGTCTAAGATTTTAAAGATTAATCGTAACTAATGTTACCTACGAGTACATCTTTTATAATTGAAATTTTTAACAATTTTATGAATTTTCGTATATTTTAATTCAATCTCATTAATTTTAACGAGAGTAACAGCAGGTTCTGTTCAGTTTCTTTTAATCTTAATCGAATACTTAGACTACAGCAGTGTCTAAGTTTATAAAGATTAATCTTAAGTATAATTACATAATCTGTTTTAAATTTGGCTGTTGTCTACACTTTGATTAGTTGTAACTTAAGTTACTTCAGTCTTATTCAATTATATTTTCTGTAGAGATAAATTATAACTAATGCTACATAACCTCATTTCACCTCAAAATCAGAAAAAATTAAGTATTCTTAATTCATACTATACCAACTCTCATCAACTATTTCTTTTATTTTAATCTCAATCTTACTAATCTTAACTAGATATCTACTGACACCCTCTAATTTAACCCAATCTTAATTAAACCTGTATAACTTATTGATCTGAAACTGAACATATACTTATAGACTACAGCAGAGTATAAGTTTATATAGAATAATCTTGACAAGTTTAATGAATCTTCATTAAATTCCATTTCATCTACTTTAGCCTAACTTAATCAAATCTAATCCAACTGAATTCAATCGTCTTAACTTAATCATATCTAGTCAAACTAAATCATATTAATTAATTCCAACTCAACTTCTCAAATTTGATTAAATTAATTTAATCTACTTTTAATGACTAATGGCTAATACGATATATTTAAGATGAATATAATTCATTCTACTAAACTACTACTAAAACTACTTTTGTCTAATCTTTAGTTAATCTACTGCGTGGTATTCTGCTATTATAAGATTAGTAATCTGATTTATCTCACACGAAATGCTCTGACTTATTCCACATAAACTTAATCTAGTCCACATTATAAGCAGAGATTAAAAATATGACACAAATTAATCTCAAGTCATCAGAATTAACTGGTTTTCGAATTTATTTTTCAGTCGAGCTTATTAACCTTATACCACACAACTTAATATAGTTGGTTTCGTTCAGTTGAGATTAATAATCTGACTTTATCTATAATAAACTAACATCAAATAATCAAGAATAAATAATATAGTCTCTAATTTTTATTCATGAAATTATCTGACTTTATCACACAGAAATTAATCTCGATTAATCGATATTAACTTATTCTAGTCTATATTGCTTACTCGAGGTTAATAAGCGGAATTTATCTCACACAAGCTAATCTCAATTAAACAATATTAACTGATTTCAATTTTTATTGTTCTAAAGAAGTTAACAAAATGATCTCAAATAATGAAGTTTTACTTAATGCAGACTTTGTTACGATCATTAAATTAGTTGAAACTCATTTAGAATCGACTAAAATAGAAATAGAACTATTCTTAACTATTTAAAATTATTTTAAACCATTAATAATCTCATTTAATCGAAATGAACTTTATCTAGTTTGAATAGTCGAGATTAATCATACTAATTTTTGTGCTTGAACTTCCGATATCTGATTCATAACAAAGCCAACTTTAGCTGACTATCAAAAAATTTCCGAATTCTCACAAAATTCATCTGAATTCTACTCCACTGTTCAAAGGCTACGCATTGTCATGCAATCATTTGTATTGTCGGCTGCCTTTGCAAATTTTTCGATGCGTTCGATGCGCGTGGATTTAGGTTTTTGACTTTTGCAATAAGCCAATTTGCGTCCACTTCGATTGAGCTGCATCGGCACTCAAATTCGCTGCATCCCCTAGCCTATTCGCATTTTGTTTTTTGCTTGCGCTTTTCCGTTAGCTGTCAAAGTTTTGCCTATACTTGTTTTGTGTACATGCGGCTGTGTCTACTTGTGTAGCATTCTAAACTATTTTGCCTACACAGACGCTATGATGGCTGTCATTGCGCTCGATTGTCATTTTCAACTTGTCACACTCACGTAAAAGTCTCTATATGTTCGTGTCTCTTCTGATTGGTGTGTCACGGTGATATTTTTCGAATAGAGAGAGAGAAAGGGATGGACTAATGGAGAATATTGATAAAGTTTAAGAATAGCAAGGAGACATCCAAAAAGGTTTGTAAGAGTTCGACCTAGCAGGTTCGTAAGTAGTTTAGGGGGTAATTTCTAAAGTATGGGGCTCTTAGCAAAAGGCTAAAGAAACTCGTCGTCAATAGTAGAAGGTAAATTCTTACTACAAGTAACCTCTATCACATAAATCTAAGTATGAGAATAATGAACTATAGAATAAAGAACTATCGATAAAAATCAACTTAAAGTCATCTTTCAGAAAAAAATGTTTTTCGAAAAATAAATAAACAAAGAACAAACAGAAATCGTTGTTGTAAGCTATGAAAAACTCTATTGTGTCTTCAGAAGTATAATATGGAACTACTTCCAAAGTAAACCACAAACCTAGGAGTCTCTGAGAGAAGCTCTACGACTTTCTCGAAATTCTATTCAACATAGAAGAAGCATCATATGGAACTACTGACGAAGTATAGTCTCAGCAAAGCAGAACGATTTTTACGAAAGCAATGTAGATTTTTCTGTGAAAAGTGTTTTCCGTTGAATCGGAAGTATTATAAATATATAATGAAAGCATTTAATACCGAAATGTAAGAGCAACCGAAAGGTCTAAGAAAATGAACATCCGATTGACCAATTGGGTGAAGGAAACATTATTCTAGATACAGCATCATCTACCACATAGTTTCCCATAAGCAAAATGAAAAATCTGGCAACTCTCTCTTACACTAAACACACACGCATTACATTGTCACCTGAGCAGAACTTTGGTAAGCGAAATGTCAAAACGGGTAACTGTCAACTGCTTGCCTGACGCTTGCCAACTGTCAAAATTTTAATTGCAAACTGTAAAATTCCATCAAACTTTCCATCAAGCGTGCGTAGCAGAGGAAGAAAAAGCGTAAAGCTGCTCAACAGTCAAGCAGCTTGTCACAGGTACTGACATACCGTTAGCCGGTCAGGTGTTGTCGTCTGACATTTGTCGCTTACTGACAGCTTTAGCACGAACTACGCCCCAGTGGCTTTACTTTGCTGCAGTTGTCATATCGACTGTCGGTCAAACAAACACGAAGAAGAAGCAAGCAATTTGAGAGCAGTGCGTTTTCAATGGAATTTTTGGTTGATGTTGGAGGAAGGTGGCAACATGCGTGCCCGTACGCGTATGCAGAGTGTGTAGAGGTAGAGAAGATTCGGTATAGCAAGCTAATTGGTCGATGGCGAAAACAAGCGCATGACAATTTTTTTTTTTTTGGCTATTTATTGCACTGCATAAGTTAAGTAAAAGTGTGGCAGGGTCTATAGAGCCTTATAACATTTTTCTCCGCCTTTGCTGGTACATTGATTGATTTTTCGCAGCCTGTTAATTTTAGCATATATTACTCTTGGGCCATTCACACACACTTTCCTTGCCTAATTTAATTTTCGTGTATTTTTGTCTCAGTTCTGCCTTCCTCAGCCAACTTGCCACACAACCCATTCTACTTTCTGCAGTTGCGCCGGAGTGTATGCCATTCATCGCCTATGTTCAACCTTGGCATAATTAAATTTAACAAGTTCATACCCCAGACCATTCTTGGCTTTCCTTCCGCTTCCTGCCACTTACAGGCGCGTGGCACACGCTTCAGCGCTGGTTTAGGCTCAACATCATCATCAGACTGTCGTCCATGCTACAGGCTACAAGCGAAATGCGTGTCGAAGCCATAACTTTTTGTAGCCTCCATCACTCCCCAACTCCTTGCACACATACACACCAGTGTGTTTGTATATATTTTCGTTTGAGTGTTTTCATGCAGTCAAAGTCTTAAAATACCATTATTGTTGTGGCGCGTCCATATTGTCGACTAGCCGCCGGCATAAAGCGACACATACATAGCGACATATGCACAGTGAGACACAGGCGCACATTGCGAGTTAGCAGCTGTCATAATTTGCCTGTGTTTCATCTCTGCCTATTTCGCCTGTCAGAAAAGTTTAGCCATTGCCTATGTCACATCAACTTTTCGACTTTTTGCGCTCGTGTGCCAACCACCTGGCGCTAGCCTAGTATATGCCACAGCTATTGCTTTTGCCTTCGCCTTTGTCGACGCACTTGCTGCATCATGTCGCATATATTCTTCGGTTCACATTTTCGCTTGACTTCCTGCGTGTATGGAACTTGTTAAAAATCCATTAATCACGTAAGTGCTGGTCGTGCAATATTCTTGCTTGTAAGCAACGTTTGTGGCCTATTGACGCGTTCGCTCGCATACAAATGCGCTTATAAAGTGAATTTAGCGTCGTCAACTTGAACGTCAATATGCGCGACCATTCGTTGCCGGCATGTTGATGGCTTTGGTGTAAGGCAGCGGAAAAATGCTTCACATGTTTTATGCGTACAATGAAATTATACTCATTGCATGTGTGTTTAATAGGAGTCGAAGCAACGCTTTGTAGTATTGAGAGTGAACCTTGCGAGAAATCGGTGGAGCAATGAAGAAATTTTAGACTTAAAAGCACATAAATAAGTTCGGTGTCTTAAAGAGTAACCATATTTATCAATAAAACATGTTATTTCATATCTTGAATTTCGGAATTAATTAGAGATGAACAACTTTTTTATGGATTCTAGAATTCGCAGAAAATTCGTGAAGATATTTGTTAAAATTAATTAAATTTATAGACACTAGTCCCGAATAAAATCCCATAATTTCGGGACTGATCAGAATTATCTATGTGCGACAAAAACTACTTATGATAATCATTACACAAATAACTCCACATCCAACTCTATATCTAAGACTAATTTAACCACATGTTTCATATAATGAATTTCGGGATTATTTTACTGCTGACAATTTTGTATTTAGTTGTATGGTAACATCTTTCCGCATCAGATTTTAGATCTACTAAAACTAAATAGAAAATATAATTAAGAAATGACAATTAATAATTGATGAAAAGTATTGCCGTAGTAAATCCCGAAATTTCGGGATCGATTAAAATTTTCTATATTTAACAAAACATACATACAATTAATTAAAATAAATATGATATCTATAACTCAAGTAATTTGTCTTTCTGTTTATTAACAATTAAAATAATCGCATATTTTAGGACACGGTTTTCGGGATTATTGAAGCATATCAAATTTTTCTACGACAACTTCGGTTTACAGATATCACAGAATCAGTCAACAAATAGGAAGAAATTAATGGAATTGAAAGTTAAATCCAGAAATTTCGGGATCAATTAAAATTTTATCTAAATTTAAATGAAAATACATATAATAATTATAACTCAATTAAACGGCGTTTTTGTCGCTTAGAAATCAAGGTTAGCGCATATTACATGTCGTGGATTTCGGGTTTATTTTGGGAAATTTTAGTTTTCTATAACCACCTCGCTTTCTACTTGTTTTTTGCAAATAAACTAAATTTGAAGTAAAAGATGCCAATCCGGAAAAAATCCCGAAATTTCGGGACTGGTTAAAAAATCCTAAATTGAAAATATATGTATACCAAGTGTATATAATAATCATAGCATCATAACGTAGCTAAGTGGCATCGCTTAAATATATGGGCCAACGTAACTCAATATTTCATATCTATTGAATTTCGGGTCGTAAAGCTTTCTAAGACCACTTCAAACTCTACATCTTTCATAATAAGTCAACAACTTATATAAAAGTTTAATAAAATTTAATTAATGATGGTCCCGAATAAATCCCGAAATTTCGGGATTATTTTTTTCTTATATTCCACTATAAAATTCAAATTCAACAAACATTAATGAGATCCCGAAATTTTGGCGAGTTTTCACGCATTCAAACAATAACTTTAAAAAATACAGATCTTTGAAGATTCATTTGCGAATTCGGGTCGATTTTAAAACACAATTGAGGTTAAATTTGTATGTGAATGGAAAGAAATTTGAATCGAGGTTAATTTCGCTTTTGAATAGACAGAAATTCAAAATCAAAGAAAAAGCTATATTCGTGAAAATAGCGAAAACAATTTTGCATAAGGTGGTATTTCATTTTAGAAAACCAATATCAGTTTAAACTAAATTTTATAATATAATACTAAGTCGCATCAAATACGAAAATGGAAAAGATGAATATGAGTTTCGAGGTGAGGAAAACGAAATAATTTGTTATGAAAGTTGTATAAAGAAAGTTGTTAGCTCTTTGCTTGGCCTCCAGAGACAACCAGTTAGGCAACTGTTGCGACAACCCTTTAGACAACTGAGTAGGCAACTGATAAATGTAAGTTATTCGTTTCACCTACAGAGACCACTAGTTAGATACTTGGTTAGTCAACATATATATGTAAGTCATTCGTTTAGCCTCCAGAGACCTTTGTGTAGACAATTGATGGATGTGAGTTATTCCTTTGCCTTTCAGATGGTTCTTCAGACAACTGGTTTCACAACTGATAAATGTAACTGATTCTTTCGGCCACCAACGACAACTAGTTAGACAAACGGTTAGACAACTGAATAGTCAAAAGACAGATGTAAGTAATTCGTTTAGCCGCCGAAGACCTTTGCGTACTACTAGAGAACTAATAGATATAATACATAATAGACCGATGTGTTGCAAAATCCTTATGTAAACAATATACTGGAGAACTTCTGCTATCTACGACATCAAAACCATATACATAAGTATGTATTTCACTCAGTTCATCAATTTCCTACAAGGTTGTATTTCTATTGGCTTTGAAACCACTGCATATGTATTTTTCTCGAACTAAATTTACTTTTGCCCCGAAATGGCAGAAATAGAAACAACATCATCATCAGAAATACAGCAATAACATTATTAACGGCACAATAGCGTACGACCGAAACTCCACCTCCATTATTTTTCACTTTTAGCCATTTATAACTTTCACATGCACACAGTAACAGCCAAGTTAACGGTCACATGCTCGAAGGAGTATTTTTGCATAAACTCTCAAAAAATACTGTACATATGTATATACTGAATACAACATATGACTTGTACATATATCTGTAAGTATGTAGATATGTTCAATTCGAAAATTGCGTGCATTGCTTGGATCGTGTTTCAGTTCCGCACCGCCTGCATGCGTTTGCGTGTGTGCGCCTATTTTATGGTCTCTGTCTAATAATAATTTACGTGATAATGGCACTAAATTGCTTACAACTACAAATCACCCCAACAACTCATTTATTAAGAACACCCACAACGCATTTGGCAAGCCGTCATTGGCGAGTCTTCAAACAAAATATGCGACTTCCAAGCAGCATGCAAAGAACACATTGCTTTTTTGGGCTACTTGTGCAAGTTGTGTAGTTTGACGACGTCGTCGCGCAGGGGTATGTCACGGCAGTTCGGGGGTCAGTTAGATGTGTGGATAAGCTCAAAAATGTGTAGAAGTTTGTAGGCGTGTCTGTTATGCTTTATGTGACTACGCTACGCACACATGACGCTACAAAAGCCAGCATTTCTCCTACTATTTTGTTGGTCGCTCTTCGTTTCCCCTGACTTTTCTTTGAGTGTGCCCGAAAGGTGGCCCCAAAAAGTTAAGCGCGCTTAAGTAATTTAGATGAGTTTATAAAACTTTTCAAATGGTTCAGGCCATAGCTATGTTGTTATTATTATATATGTATGTGTGTGTGTAGGCTCAGACACATACATACGCGAGTAACGTCGTTTGTATCCTGCCAATTCGTAGTGGCATATAAATTTTTCGTAGCTTGTGCGTAATTTTAGATGAGTTTGTGAATATTTATATTAGTTTTACCGTTATAATACGTATACATATGTAAATTTGTCGAAGTGTACGTGCATAGAATGTATTAGGGTGTTCCTTAAAGATATAAAAACTACGTATTCTTCGGGTAATAGCCTCGCAATCGTTGTGTATTATAAACCAGTTCAAGAATAGTAAGACCTGTTCCATTGTGGTGCGTAGTTGAAATTACTTTGTGAAAATTAAAAATATGTATAATATAGTAGTAACTTGAACCCTCAAAATTTAGTCGAAAAAGTCGTTTAGGTTTCCTAAGCTTTTGAAGGAATACGTTAGCGTTCTTCGTCGTTATTTATTCACCCAGTTAAGTCCCAAATGCTTATAGATAAATAGTAAATTCGACTCTATAATTGCATACCAGCTTTAATTTCGGTTAAGGCTTCGAAGAATAATCATAAGTTTGTGAATGGGAAGATATTGGATCAAGGTTAAGTTGTGCTTTTTTGGTTAGGGACCAACTTTCCAAAAAAAGAACAAGGGCAAGGTCAATATATGTGAATATGTGATAGGTTAGGTTAGATTCAATAGTTGACTCTCAAGATGAGATTCGCACTTTAACTACTATATATAGTCCTTATTGAGGCTAGTAAAGCTAAGTATATAACTGGTTAGGTTAGGTTAGTCTGGTAGAATAAGAAACTACTGAAGCTAATTATGAGGACACTGAGTTGAGTTTGTGATAGGTTTGGTTAGGTTAGTATGGTAGAATAATGAGCCACGCATAGACCTTTTGGTCCTTTGCGATACCACTTCGTGTACCGTTTCGAAGTCCATGGGGAGTAGTTATCCTTTGGGATGTGATAAGGTTGACTAAATAAGTTATCGGACAATAGTTTAAAATTTAGAATATCCTTAAGAAAATATAAAATAGTATTAATCAAGTTATTGCCTGTCTGAAGCTATAGCACTTTCGATCTTTCTGGCAATTTGTGAATCTCTAAATAGCCCCTTCGAAATCGAGAATAGTCAAACTAATTTTGGACACGCCTTTTCGATGTATATCGTATTCCTGTGAGGACGTTCTGTATCAACAAGCACAAGTGATAAGCAGAGTGGATGAGATCTGAACTATAAGGTCGGTGAGGCAAAGCAGAGCCCAGCCGCTGTTTTCAAAATATGTTTTAACCAGTCTTATAATATTATTCCTCGCATCCTCATTTAGCTTCTCCCTTGAGATTTTTTTTGTCGAACACCACGTTCCTCGTCTTCCAAGCCAAAGTTAAACCTTTAAATTCATCTTCTTTTGGGTGCAAACAACAGCATGAATGTAAACCGCTTGAGCTTTCAGAAGAAATATAATAATTTAGCGATAAAACTTAACCTTCTTTCGTCAGGTCCAAACTAAAAAATACTCAATGATAACTTCGGTTAAATTATTATCCATATACGAGTTACAGCTTTGAACACGATTTTAGAAAAATGTTTATTCCATCCTAATTTGCTTAAGAGTTTATTTAAAGAAATATTTTTGATGCACCCTTATTTTCTAATAAGAGTTTATTTAGTATATATTTAAGCGTTCCATTTACTACCTTTTCTGTTGAAGATATCATTTGTTCGTTGTGTGTTTTTTGCCGACCTCCAAAAGGTCAATCGCAAATTGTTGACTTGCCAAAGCAATGAAGTTAGATAAGACTGCATACAGCCGTTGAGAAGAGGTTCGGCAAACACTAAATATCCAACTTTTTCCAAAACAATGTATGTAAACGTGACAGTATCAAATCATTTTTGTTTTTTTATCTCATAACCTTACCTTGCATTGTATAAATTTTGATGTGAGTCTCGTGAACTTAGGATCTAACTTTGTCGCCAGTCATTTCATTAACTCATTAATTACTGATGAACACAGAATGAGTCATAATTGTTAGTTTTCAGAGCAAAACTTTCAAGTATATTAAATGCAAGATCATAGTTCATACTGAGGACTGAACAAATTAGCTAACAATTAGGGAAAATATTTAATAAGTTGAAACGAGTTTGCTAGAAATTTTAGCATATAATGGATTCACGGCAACAGAATCATTGAAAGTATTGTCGTTGGAAAGATTACTTTATCACGACAAGGTCGGGAAAGTCATCGTTAAGATAGGAAAAGTCAAGGAAAAAAAAAGCTACCATAACGAGCCATTGGCCATTTGGTGACCAATGTTATGAATAATGTTAAAAATAGGTTTGCCCTATAATAGCAGTTTCCGTAGCTGGAAATCCAAGAGCAGCAAGGAAACGATTCTTCACTTCCTCTGTGAGTGCCCAGCTCTATTAGTTTCATTGAGGGAACCAAATAATTTGAACGAAGATACAGCACTGTTAACTACCTAGCTACCTACTTACCAAAATAGTGCTTGAAGATCTTTGTATAAACATGAGAGAGATAGCAGAAGATCTCAAGATCTTTTCGACTGAACATATTTTGGTTAAAGTTTTGGGTATGATCCAAGAAATAGTGCTTGAATATCATATTCATATATATATGAGGATATCTTACGTATCGATTCAAAGTGTTTTGGTTATAGTTTTGGGTATAAACGTGTCAATTTTTGTTAAAGTTTTGGGTATGACCGTGTCAATGCTAGATTCTTATCAAAAGATCTGAATCGTATGCATAAACGATCACAGCTGAGGATGTTGCATTTATCAAACGCTCAATACTGTTTATGAGGCTTGAGTTTATGAATATGATGTCCAAAAATATAGAGTTTGATGCTCTAAAATAAGTCGAAAGGGGGAAAAAACACATTAAAGTTAAATATCATGAAAATATTCATCCTCTTCTTGACTATTGAGGTGTGGCTCGTTTTAAAACCATTCCACAAAGTCAAGCGGTCAATGAGGAATACCACTTGGCTACTTTGAGACGTGTATGTGAAGCTATTCGTCGTAAAAGGCTGGATTTGAAGGCAGAAAATGCATAGACTTTCCATCACGATATGGCGCTGTTAGATTCTAGTATAACTCTGACTGACTTTTTGAACAAGAGTCTTTGCTCAGCTACAGTATTCGCTAAATTTGGCTCACTGTGACTTTTTTCTAGTTTCGAAGCTGAAATTTTCGCAACGGAGGACGCGTTATGAGTCCGTTGAAGTTATTAAAAGTCATTATCAGGTGGCACTGGAGTCCATCACCGCCAAGGCTTATAACAAGTGTAAGAAAAATTGCTTTGAGCTTTGCTTATTTAAAAGGAAGTGTTTTTAAAGACGATATTAAAGATGTTTGTTAAAATACTTGAAAAGATTGTTTTTTCTTTCGTAAGTCCGGATCATATTGATGTGTGTGAATTACGCTTTTAAAGTTAGCTCGAAAATGTTCGGGGAATAGTAAGGAGTAGATCCAGATATGGCAGAAATAACACCTTTTCATGCAATAGCCCCCAATTGTAGCAAGTAGTGGACAAAAAGAGAGTCTAGTGCAGCGAATCTACTCCGCCTTCAAAAATCAATTATAAAACGGGCTGGAGTAGAAAGGTAATACACTTCTAAACTCGAAACTTTCCATTCAACATAAAATGTAAATCGGACAAGTAAAGAAAAACAATAAAGAAAAAGTTAAAGATAAACCCCACTGAGCCTGGAACTCACCAAAAATTGAGTACTATATGATTACATCATCTGCGAAAGCTCCATTTTCACACGCTGCCACATTTGAGTTAAGCCCTATGAAACATTTGTTTGTTATTCGAGTCTCTTCAGAATTGCTTCGCTGTCAGCCAGCGAAATAGCGAATTTGTATAAAGTGTTGTCTTTCTCAATGCCGGCGCAAAACAACGGAATCCTCTCACAATAATGCTTGTTGCCATTTTATTGCCTTCGCATACCAAACCACACACAGCACTCCGCTCAGCTGCGTATTTTCGCTACGCCACACTAACAGTGTACCGTTATATACGCGCGGCAAAGCCTTTTACACCTCGTTTGGAAATTTTAATGCAACGTTCAACCCGAGCTCACTTAACAACCGCCACTCGCCAGCCATCCGCCATTTGCCATTCGTCGTACGCCGCGCTTCGCCCATCTGCCAGCCATTTAAAACCCTTCAAGCTGTCACTTATGCAAATCACAAGCCAACCCCAATACAAAAGCTTTTTGCAAAATGTACTTAATTCAACTCTTTAGTGTGCGTCCTTCGTTGTTTATGTAGTTGTTGTTGCTGTACGTTTATGCAAGTGCGCTACACGCAAACAGCAGGAGATTCCGTTGCACATTTGCCAACCTTTGACCGATGTGCCACAGACATCCATCCGCGCTGTCTCGTTCGCGATTTAGCCTCTAACCTAACTGTGTTGTGCTGGAACATTGCCGTTGAAGTAATGACTTTCAAGAATTAGAATTCATTGGCAAATGCGCGTACTGCTGCAACGGTAATGTTGTTGTTGCTTCATTTTATTGTGGCGCAAGACGAGACCACCAACCGCCATATTAGACGAAATTCCTTTGGTGTGAGCTGAAGTTAGTAAAACCATAACTATCAAGAATTATTGTTCTTAAGGTACGAAAGGACGAGGGATTTGCGACTAGGAGAGTCGAATCGTTGTGAAATCTAAATTAACTTTGTTATATCTTCTTATGCTCGGTATAGTTTTCATTGTTAGGGTCGCTGGCTTGAGTAATGGAAATTCAGTCTTTCTAGAGGTTTTAGCTCAGTTAGAGACCTAGAAAAATATCTCAAACTAGCTTTGGGGAGCAAATGGATTGTTTTGAAATAAAACGAATTCCAAATTCAAACGAATTCTCGAGGGAGGTCAGTAAAAACTTCAATAGAATAGATATTAGGAACCTTCAATATTGCCCAACGAAATCGATTCGACAATTTCGTTGTTTCGATCTTTACGGCTGTAGTTACAGAAACGACTCTTCTTTTCAAAAAATGTTGTCTCGTGGATAAGGAAACATCTACAAATGAACTCATGACCACCGTGATGTATCAGTGCAACCAAGTTATCAAGAGGTCGGAACGCTATATTTGGCTCGCAGCTAAATAACTTTCTCAAACGAGCTCTAAAGCTTTGTTTACAAACTTTCAATTTTTCATCGGATGATCTTGAAATAAACTCAAAAAAAAAAAAAAAAAAAAAAAAAAAAAAAAAAAAAAAAAAAAAAAAAAAAAAAAAAAAAAAAAAAAAAAAAACAAACCAACAACTCTGAGAAGTTAGCAGACCTACTAAACTACTAAAAAGTAGATCGCAAGTCATAAAAAAGTTAAATTATGCGCAAAAGCTTTCTAAAGAACTTTTAAAGTTTAAATAGTAAAAAAACTTCGAATAGAACGAATGTTTCCCGAATTATCCAAAAATAAATAGCAAAGCGTTAAGAGTTTTAATTTTGCACAAAAAGCTCTTCCGAAATGAGCTTCAGAGTTTATAAATAAGCTTTGAGACAAATATTAAATTTTACAAAATCTTTCGAGAGAAATGCTTTTTCGAAAATCATCTAGATATGAACAAAAATCGTAAAACACATAAAACTTCCACAAAAAGCTGACAAGAAGAGCCTTAATGTTTACGAATAAGCTTCGCGGATAGATATAATTCTCCAAAGTGATCCAGATATGGACAATAATAAAGCGTCATAAGCTTAAAGCTTACGCAAAAAGCTCTTTAAATAAGAGCTTTAAGTTTATAAAATACGTTCCAATATAGCTTCAAGATTCCGAGAGTTTACTTTGAGTGTAAATATATGGTATATATTTTAAATAAGTATTTTTTTCGAGAAAATTTGGAGTGCATATATTTTTTTGAGTGCTTTTTAATAAGCAAATATAGAATTTTTGTATAATGACCGAAAGCTCAAACGATATTGAGTAAAGAAAAGATTGCATTTGAGACCATTTACTGTTTGTCCATTGTGGGTAAAATGAATTTACGAATTTTTTAGAGATATGCAGTATATGGAGAAAGCTTTACTAGACTACAGGGAAAGCTTTTTTATATAATGCATTAAATTTTGGATTCTTTCTGTTGTCTTGCTAGAGAAAATATGGCATTTGAGACCTTTTAGTGATTTTCGATTGTGGCTATATGGAGAAAGCCTTTCTATACTATGAGAAAAGCTTTATTTATATTAAGTAGGAGAAGCATTAGGGAAAATATTTTTTGAGCATAAAAGCTTAAAGCTTTTAGCGACAAGAAATCGCCCAAAATTCTACAAAAATGCAAAGTTTCTTTGAAAAATTTATTTTTTTTTTTTATGAATTTTACACATTTATCATCATATTTCAACTACTGTCTACAGCTGTAATTTGCCAGCAATTGCTTTCGAGCTAAACAAAATATATTACACTGCACTACACAGTATAACATGCAGCAAATTTCAATGCTGTCACACACACACGCTCTAACATTGCTGCCTTTGATATTTTGTATTACACTTATCGCTACTGCAACGTCTTTGTATATTTGCCGCTTTGGCAACGCCTTAATGTATACTTTGCCAAACAGACTTAAGAGTCTACACATGTTGTTGAGTCAAGTCAAGTCGTTTCACTCATGCGACGCCATTGTATGTGGCCATGTGTTTATATGTTCATGTGTGTGTATGTGTCTGCATTTCTTAAGCGTTCCGCTCAGACGGAAATGGAAATGCAGGCGACGTTTAAAAATTAGGTTAACATATAGCACTGCAAAGTGTTTAAGCAAAAACAAAAGCAGCAAAAGGCGGCGAAGACGAGTGCGCATTTAGTTTGGGAGTGTATACCGCTATATGCGTGTGTATGTGTAAATTTATGTCTGCAGCGCTGGCGTTGTTTGTGCATGCCTTTGTGGAGCGCATTGCCTGCGGTCAACATATAAATTTCAGACTTCAAATTTGTATATATGTATGTGTGTGTGACTTGGCGGTTCTGGCTTACACAGTTATACAAACTTTGACTTTCAAAGTGCAAAAATTTATTAAAGTGAAACCAGCATAGGCATTGCTTTATAAAATATATATAAAATTTAAATGTATGTATGTATATGTATTAAGTCCCATAATTCCTTGCGCTTACTCTTACCATAGTTAAGATCTTCCAATTAAGTCGACGCTAGCGACAACACAGGCAACCGCAGTATGCTTGTGGTCTTTTATGCGGCACTCGGCGGTCTTGTTGAGTATAACTGTATATATATAATTGTAAATAAGTAAATATATATGTATATACCGCACTGTAATCATGATAACACTGAATTATCGCAGCAAAGTAGGCAAGCAGCCGCCTCTAGTGCAGGAAAGGCTCTCTAAAACTCGGAAGTAGTATATTTTTCGCCTTTATCGATTGCTTAGAAGTTTCCGCAGATAGCTGTGTGTGGTTTATTCTTGCATACTTTGTTCATAATTAAAAATTTAATAAAACTCTATATGCACTCTACATACATAATTAATTATATGCTGAACCCTTACGAAGTATGTATGCCCTTACAAAAAAGACAAAAAAATAATAATTAATTAAAGAGTTAAAAGTCATTGAATTGTGAATTTTGTTGCAAAGTAACCGCAAGTCCCAAAGCTTACACATATACACACAAACTCTATGTTATAATATTTTATATGAAAAAGTTTGGTAACCCAAATTATGCACGACTTGGAAGCGCACAAATCATTCAATCAAGCAACCGTCTTTGAACGCTAAAGGTTCAATGATTTTCATTAAGCATTAAGAATCACTAGGAGGTAGAGAGCTTTCATAGCAGAAAGTGGCTAATATTATTGGTATGCATAGAAAGGAATTTTCAACTAGGAAAATTTATAAACGCGGAACCAAATATTTTTCGTACAGAGCAAGAACATATAGAGAAAGTTTTACTCTTTTTTACTCTTTAAAAACATATAAAGAACTAAGATAAAAGCGGAAGCTCTGATGAAAGCATTGACTTTAGTAAGGTAATTGAAAAATAGCTGCAAGACTAATCACTTCGGAGAAAACTTCGCTGTTAAAAATTTTGGAAATAGCTGAAGAAAAAAGCTCAATTAAGTGAAAACTTCGGTGAAAGCTTAGATATAAACAAGTTGTATTTATAGCATGAAAGCTTCGAATTTGAAATAATTGAAAGAAAAACATGAAATTTGCGGTGAAGCTATATTGAGTACCCAGATATTCTATGATATTCCACGAAAGAGTAGGTATATTGAGATGCCAGATATTTTATATGGAAAGTATTTGAAGCTTTGACTTCCAAGAAGGTAAAGGTATATTAAGATTATTTGAGGAAAGGATGTCTCAACATTTGACTTCCGTGAAGTACTAAATATATAATAAATGGTAGCTGCAATTAAAGCTTAAGTAAATGAAGCCATATTTCATATGAAAAAGTAATGAAAGCTCCCACAACGTAGTGGGAGACTTGATATTTTTGGTTAAAGAATATTAAGAGCCAATATATTCTAGGTGGTAAGTATGATATTAGCTTTGACTTCAACGAAGCATTAAAGAATATAACTTTAGTAAGTGCAATTTCGAAACTATGATGAGAGCTCTGATTTTGAAGTAATATGAAAAAATATGACAATTTTATTGAAAGAACATTGAAGACAAAGCAATTCTAAGTGAAAAGTTAATGAAAGCTTTATTGTTAACGAGGTATGTTAAAATAACTTCGAAAAGTGAAAGCTTCGCTAAAAATTTAGATAGCAACACTATATTTCATATGGAAAATTCGATGAAAGCTTCGACTTTGAAAGAAGCTAAAGCGAGAAGTAAAAGTTTTAGTGTCAGCGTAACTGGAGACACGATATTTTTTATGAGGAAAAATTATGAAAGCTTCGACTTTAACGAGTTAGTAAACAAAACTAAGATAAGAGAAAAAAATTAAAATTTGAAGGCTTTAGTGAAAGCTTGGCATCAAACAAGCTCTGTAAAAAAGTTAAAAAGATAAATTTCTATACTAGTTTTCTAAAACAGCGTAACTGGAGGCAAAATATTTCATGAGGCAACATGATGAAAGCTTCGACTTTAACGAGTAAATTAAAGAAAAATATGCTTGGAAAATAAAATGAAAGCTTCGATTTGAACAATGTATACAAAAAGGTAAAAAGTGAAAGAAAATTTTAAGAAACGTTATAAGAAGTGAATGGTTTTGTGAAAGCTAAGTAAAAAGAGTAACAACTTTGAGACATTTTTATCTATTTTCTATCAGGAAATAAGAGACGCTTAATAATAAAGGAAGCTACTGTGATTAGAGGAGAACTCAGCTCACAATATAGTACAGATGAAGATTTGAGCATATACATACCTATTTTTTCTTTAGTTAAACAAGTACTGAATGTACGACAACAACTTCTTAAAAGTTGCGATTTTTAATGCGAGTTTTCATGTTCCGATCATATTGGTGACATCTTTTAGTTAAACATCAATTTCGGCGATAGCTTAGAAGAAAGTTAGTCTTTGCATTTTCTAAAAACATATTTTCGGATAATAGTCTCTATGCGTGGAATTAGTCGAAATGAGTCATATGCACTTAAGAATCATAGGAAAATATTAAGTACTAAACTAGGAGGACATTTTAGCCATTTCGTCCAGGGTCTGGAAACCTCATCATATAATAAAAGCAATCAACAGAAAAGCTATATTCTCGAAAGAGGCTCTCTTCAATACTATTAAAGAGAACTGTTCTCCGCAAGTTCATTGGAAACAAGAGCGATGTGTACCGAAGAACATGGAAACACGAACTGAATGAGCTCTAAGGCATCGTAGAAATAATCAAACCCATAAAAATGAGTGCACAACAGAAGCAAGGACGTACACCATCCAATGGTAGGACCAGGTGCATAAGGAAATGTCTGCACTTGTGTTGGTAACTGGCGTGACCTCGCGAAATCGGTAAGGACAGAGGCAACTGTCAAAGCTTTGTGTACTCGGCTTAATTTGACCTACGGTTTCAGTGCCAAAGACGATGATAATGCCTACTGCTTTCAAAAAATCTGAGAAATTTCAATGTTATAAATTTCGAAACTTTCGCAAAGCAAATCCACAGTTAACACTAAGCAGTGAGTGAGCTCAAAACAAATATACTAAAAGCATTGAAAAGCTAGTGAGATAACAGTAATGGTGCTGCACTTTATCAATTAGCCACTAATATCAAAAGTCAAAGTTATCCCTCCATAATTATAGGAAGTCGCGGAATAATCATGGCAACCGCAAATTTCTTGCTGGCAAAAACCACAGACAGCAAATTGCCACAAAACTAACACCCAAGCACGTACAATACCGCTATGTGCCGTTAATGTGGCAGCAATGAATTCAAGGTAGGCAATGCCAATACAACGAAAACAACGCCGCTTCTAATGCAACGAAAGCAATAACGGCGAACAACGACTACTAGCACGAGCGCAGTGTACGCTAATAACAACAACAACAACGATGAGCTAGTAAACGCGCTGAAGTGTAAACCAAACTTCAAATCGTGCGCTGACTCCAGCACCGCACTCCCTCCATACACCATTCACCAAAAGCGAAAACATAGAGCGATTCAAGCGCAACCAAAAAAAAAAAGGAAGGCAAGGAGCGATGTTGCATACTTTTTGGCTGTGTGTGCATTACGCGCATTTCACTTAACACAGCCAAATGCGCGGTGATGGTGGAGGGGGGTTGCCAGAATTAATGAGTATCAGTGGAAGAATGCTGAAGGGGAGAGACGTGATTTAGCGTTTAATTAGAGCTCAAAAAATTACAATAGTGCGGATTTTCGCTCTACACTTGAAGGGTCGCTTTCAAAAACTTACGCGCAGCAAAACCGGGGGGTGCGCCTGAAAGGCAATGATGAATGTAGGGTTAATGCGCACTGGGTGAAATGCGTTGAATTAACCATGGAATGAAATGAATATCGTGTGCAGCACATTTTACTGCTGCTATTGGCTGTGTGGCTGTGTATGTGTCTGTGTGTGAAGAGTCGAATTTAAACTGCTAAAAGCTTGTTAGTAGTGGAACTGGTTTTATTTAATTGGGTGCATAAAAATAGATTTAAAAGCAAGTTTAGGGTTATTTTAAATGCGAGAAGATTAAGTGGAAAGAAATTGGAGTATAAAAAATAATGATTTGTGTGTGAAAGTCCGAAATAATTGCGGAAATTAAAACAACTTTGAGACACTAACGTCACTGGTTTATATTTAAATAGAGGCAATTACTCTAAAGAAACTGGAAATGCTTCAAAATTATATTTGTTATAAAATTTTTCGGTCAATTTGTATGACAGCTATATGCTATAGTGGTCCGATCTGAGCAATATATACGGTGCTTGTAGTGTTATGTTGGACAATAATATGTGTCGAATTTTGTTAAGAGAGCTTGTAGATTAAAATAGTTTTCCATACAAGAACTTAATTTTGATCTTTGAGTTTGTATGACAACTATATGCTATAGTAGTCCGATCTGAACGATATGTTAGGCGATTGTAGAGCCGTCTTGGACAGTAAGCTGTTCCGAATTTCGCGGAGATATCTTGTAATATAAATAAGTTTTAGTGTAAGTACTTAATTTCTATCGTTCAGTTTGTATGGCAGCTATATGTTATACTTGTCTGATCTAAACAATTTCTCTGCAGATTGCAGGATTAGCTTAGGCAATAACCTTTGTCAAATTTTGTCGAAATATCTTGTGAAATAAAAAAGTTTTCCATACAAGAACTTAATTTTGATCGACCAGTTTGTATGACAGCTGTATGCTATAGTACTCCGATCTTAATAATTTCTTTGGAGATTGCAAGATTAGTTTAGGCCATAATCTGTGTAAAATCTTATGGAGATACCTTGTCAAATGAAAAAGTTTTCTATAGAAGAACTTTATTTTCATCAATCAGTTTGTATGGCAGTTATATGCTATAGTGGTCGGATCTGAACCATATATAAGTCCAGTTACGGATGTAAAAATGATTTCAACAAACACAACATTACTAAAAGTCTGCTGCTAAAGAAAACATTGCAATTTTGTCAGCCCAAATCTGGTTTCTCTATGGCCAATCTCCTACTAAACTTTTCTCCTTCAGCTTTTTAGGCCAACACTTTTTGCGTTTCTCCCAGTTTTAGATTGCATAGTTTGCCCACACACTTTTCTTCTAAGCTGGCAACATTCGAAGGTACCATTTACTGTTTTAGTGTTTGCTTTTCGCAGTTTTTGTTTGCTGTTGTGTTCGATACTGTCACCCATGTTGGCGAGCCGAAAAGTATGCCACACTAAGGGCGTTTTGAGTAGCACTCTACGCCGTCACAAAGTGACAGGCGCAGACTTTGCTTAAAAGGTCTCGTTTGTGTGTGTCTGTGTAGCTGGGGATAGGTGGGCGGCACATAAGGTGACATTTGTGGCAACAAATTATAGTTTCGAAGGGAAATTGGCAACGGTAGTGTGTTTGTGTTGCGTGAAATCTTTAGATAAGCATATCTTTAGGCGGCAGCACAACAAATTGATGAAATTAGGTTAGCGATTCGAGGAGGGTTGCTGTCTCGAAGGTGGTGATGCATGGGTTAATTTATTTTAACTTTTTTTTTGTTATTCAGATAACATTAAGTTGGAGATTGTGTTGTTGTAGACATCTGTGTCTATGTATGCTGAGATATTATTGGTGCCATAATAATTTTGAAAAAGCTGAAAGTATAATATTTAAATTATAAGCTAATTTACACATCGAGGTAGCGAAGTTTTTGATCCGGATTTCAAAATCTTGGATTTCGCGATTTATAACTAACATTTTCGTATTGGAAAAAAAACTCGTTTTTTCTTTGGAATTTTCAGTCCCGAAATGCTTTATTCGGCAATACTGCATATCTGAAATGTTTGCAAGACCAAAGCATATCACTGATAATCGTAGTATAAAGACATTATATGGTGGAGACTGATCGGACATTGAAGGGATATTCATGTGTCAGAAATTTCTTGATCGGTTTCGGAGTTTTCAAAATACAATGCAATGTTAAAAACTTTGTAAAAACGAGTTAACATTTTGAAATCGTAAATCCCGAATTATTTTTTTCGGGATCCTGAAATAAAATTTACGTAATTTTCCTGATTTTTTGAGATTTCAATTTCCAGGATAATCATAAAGCGTTTTCAGTTTGGAACTTTCAATCTCAAATTATTTTAATCGGGATCCCGGAATTAAATTTACGACATTTTCGTACGCAGTTTACATATACATATGTATGTACATATATACAATAATTGTTGTAGACTAAATAAATTATGAAAGATACATAGACTGATTTATTTAAGATAGATTAACTATTTACAATGTAAATCCGAGTCATTCAAGATACACTGTGAAGTTTTTGGGGCGGGATTTCGAAATTTTATTTTTGTGTTTTAGAAATTTAACAAAAAATATTTTATATTTTAAAATTTCGAATCCGGGATTATTTTATTCGGGATCTCGAAATAAAATGGTTTTACTTTTTCTGATTTTCTGTGAGTTACGAGATTTTTGTGAATCGTTTTCACTTTGGAATTGTGAATCCCGAATTATTTTTTTCGGGATCCCGAAATTTTTTTTGTCAAGGAAAAAAAATTATGTTTAAGCGGGATTTCGATTTCCGAGATTTTCATAAATCGTTTTCACTTTGGAATTGTGAATCCCAAATTATTTTTTTCGGGATCCAGAAATTTTTTTTATCGAGAAAAAAATATGTTTAAGCGGGATTTCGATTTTCGGCATTTTCATAAATCGTTTTCATTTTGGAATCGTGAATCCCGAATTGATTTATTTCTCAAGAATAAAAAAATTATATTTAAGCAAGATTTCGATTTCCGAGATTTTCATAAATCGTTTTCACTTTGGAATTGTGAATCCCGAATTATTTTTTTCGGGATCCCGAATTTTTTTTTTGTCAAGAAAAAAAATTATGTTTAAGCGGTATTTCGATTTCCGGGATTTTAATAAATCGTTTTCACTTTGGAATCGTGAATCCCGAATTAATTTATTCGGGATTTTGAAATTGATCAAGGTTACAAAATTACATTTAAGCGGGATTTTTGTTTTATAAATCGTTTCATTTTGTAGTCGGAATTTACAACAATTTCGAAATTTTAAGAAAATTGAACTGCAAAAATAGTGAAGCAAATCTCATAATCCTCTCTATAGATATGTTTTAGATATCAAAGCTTGAAAACATTACGGAAAATCCTGTATTCGAAGTTGAGTTTTCGCAATTCTGAACAGCTCTTTCTAGTGGTTTTAGATTGGGTTAGAGTAGTTTGTGGAATTCATAAGCAAAGAGCTTAAGAAGTGCTTTCGTCACTTTTGGAATACAAGTGTTTCTAAACGCGAAAGACTTCCTTGAAAGCAACCAAATTCTCTTTATAGAAATAGCAGAAATGTTGCAAAGTGCTAGACTATCAATACTATGGGTCGAAAGGAGTAGTTACTTGCATAAGAAATATACATAAATCGAAATCAGCCGATATTTTATTTATTTTTTGGTTTAATTCAAAAGCCACGGCAATATAAGGTTTAGATTTATAATCGATGAGCTTTTCTCTTGAGGTTAGTGAAGCCGCTGCTATGCAAGAAATGCCTCGAAACTTATGGATTTGAAAAACAAATAGACGAAAAGGTATGTGGAGCAAAGTTCGACCCTCAATAGTCCAATCTCGAACACAATTGCCCATTTTTGTCTAATTAGATTCTCTTTTTTTATCAGATAAAAACTTTCCTCTATGCAATATGCAGAAATTTTCTCTATAAATTTCGTGTAACTACCAATTTTCTTCAAAAACTTTCAATACCCAAAGCCAGCCACAACTACAACCAAACTTACTGCGAAGGAGAGCAAGGAACCCCAAAAGTGTGCAACTCATTACTTCCATGCAATGCAAGCTTGCGCTTATATTTTGTGGGGCGAACGAGCAAAAGGCCCATCAGCAGCAGGTATATAAGTGTGGTCTCAAGTACACTTGCACTAGAGATGATAACCATACTATTTAGACAAACTTCGGGCCAAATGGGAATCGTGCGCAGTTGGCTTATTTGCTAAAAAGATACATATCAGCAGCGCGAGGCGACATTTCAACGTCTTTGCATCTAATAACCAAGTTGCCAGTTCCACTTAAAATGCGATTTTTTTCGCTGCTTGCAACTGGGAACTTTTTTGAGCGAGTGCGACGAGCGCATAAGCAACGTCACTCGACTGAAATCAGGTCAACATTCATTAATGTCACGTTGCCAAAATGAAAATCTTTTCAAAAGATTTCATGTACTCCGCGGTCTTCTTTTTTTTTTTTTTGTGTGTGCATGATGTTAGAAAAAATGCCACCCTTTTCCAGTTTTTGCGCTTCAGCGAGTAAAAGCATACACACACGCACACACAGACATACATATATGCGCATGTTCGTGCATTACTTACACTTCCGCTCATAGAAAGCGCACACAAAACACAACGCGAACTCGCTGTACCGCAAACCGCTGCCGCCACAGCATCAACAAGCGCTTTCAGAAATACTGCTGTTGTTGTTGTGGTCTTATGTCGCAGGTGGCTCTAACGGTGCAACAAAACGCACATCGCATGCCAGCACGTTGATGCCGTGTCCTACTGCCTTGTGAGCGTATGCGTTCGCTTCCTTGGCACCGATTGCCTGCAAGCGTTTGCGTTTGTGTGTGTTAAAAAGCTGCGCTTGTTCATGTCAAGCAATTTCATTTGTGCAACACCATTATTATTGCATTTCAATTCGTTTCGTGTCAACCTTATCTTAGCGCAGCGCTTTGAACACACACACACCCACAACAACAAACGAAGAAGAAGCATACTTTTAGATACGCCTACTATGTATGAGGGGCTATATGTGTGAAGTGAACTATTTGGTCGATGTGTCGATGCAGGCTCGAAGTGCCAAGTGATTGTGACACACACACATATATGTATACAAACAAACTAGTACACTTTGTGTGCTGTTATGCTGGCCGCATGCGCCACATGTGCAACATTCCTTCAAAATGTTACTATTTTCGTTTTAAAAAACAACAACAAAATATTGTGAGTATTTACTGTTGCACATTGAGGTACAAAATGTCGGCGCTGCAGCAAATAAAAGCAAATATGAAGGTATACATACATATGTATATGCGTGTAAGTGTATTATTGTACATTTAGCGCTATAGACATCGGCTGCTGCGTAGCGGTTGCATGCCATTTCGACTATGGAAACACATATTTGTGTTTATTTTGTACAAATATTAGATTGCTTGCTGTCTTTAAGTTAAATAATCAAAAATATAGATTTGAAGAGATCGATAGAAGTATGTAAGTCAGTCCAGAAATTTTTTTCGGGATCCCGCACTTAATAATAAGTAAAAAGCACGCATATCAGCACTTTTTTATAATTATAAAACAAAAATCGAAAAAAGTAAATCAATCCCGAACATTTTTATTAGGGATCCCGATTTAAAAATAAATGTGCAGATATTTTGAAAACACGTAAATCAGTACTTTTTTATTAATCGAAAATATTAAGTAAATGAATCTCGAAATTTTTCTCCGGGACCCCGAAGTTAAGAAAAAATGTGCAAGATTAAAACCACGCATATAAGCACTTTATAATAATTCGAAAACAATAATCGAAAAAAAAAAGAAATCAATGCCGAAATTTTTTATTCGGATCCCGAAGTTAAGAATAAGTGTATACAGGTTTTTTTAAACCACGCATATCAGCACTTTATAATAATCGATAAAAGTAAGTCAATCCCGAATTTTTTTCAACAATCCCGAATTGGACACACAGATAAAATAGGATAAAATTGTAGTAAAAACTTTTTGTTCAAGAAATATTATTAATTAAACCAAATTTGATGATCTTCATATTTTTTTCGAAATATTACCATTTAATACGATCCGAATCCGGAAAAACATCCATAAAATGGCATCCCGGTTATAATATTTTTGTTACAAAACTAAATATTACTATGTCAGCGTTGTAGAAACTATTTAAAGAACATTATTTCCACAAACTCGCGAATTTTTGGTTGCAAGTGATATTATACGTATTATGTAAAACTTATAACAAATTTTAATGTTTTTGAAAATTATTTTTCGGGATCACGATTTTTTTTTTTTTTTCAACTCGTCAAGTTTGAAAATATACAAACGTTGATGTTAGCATTACAAAAAATGTAGGGGTTTTTGAAAATTAATTTTTCGGGATCCCGATTTGTTTTCAACTCGTCAAAGTAAAAATATATGCATTATGCTAGCATTATAACAAATTTTAATGTTTTTGAAAATAATTTTTCGGGATCCCGAAATATTTTGTCAACTCATCAAGTTTGAAAATAATAATTACATACATTTACATATGTACATACCTATCCAAAATTCAATACTAGCCTACACACAAAAATATAGTAGTCAATATTATTGCGCAATACTATTTATTTAATAGAGCTCGCCTTGTTGTGCCCTTTGCCGCCGCCTGCGCACAAATAAGACTTTGCCCATTGGAAATGAACTTTCTTGCTTCCAGGAAATTACCTCAAAACCATAAACGCTCACACACACACACACACTCGTATGTATATAAACAATATGAAAGCACAGCTTGTTTGCACAGATATAAAAGAAATAAATGCAAAACGCAGAAACATTTGGAAAATGGAGAAATGAAAAAGGGCCAAAGAATTGAAATAATGTGCAACTTTTTGCGTTAGCTTTGCTAACTTTTCAAATTTCAATTTTCTGTTTTCAGTTCTCTGAATGCAATTAAATATTATAAAATCTATGCTATGCTGTGCAATGTTATGCAATGCGGACATGCAACTGGCAAGTGCAACTGTGTGGCGTTTTGAGGTTATGGTAAGCTAGGGGTGAGCGAGGGTCGGGTCGGGGTGAGAGGGTGCGAGCATATACATTAATATATTTACCATATATATGTAAATTTATATATATATGGCATATATGTATAAAAGCTATTATTTGTATATTTATACTATATATAATATATATGTATATAGGCATAATTGAGGTGCACAAACGGTCACTGTGTTGCCGGTAGCTGTGTCAAGCAGACGATGGCAACTTTTGAGAGTGATATTTTTGTATGCACACTATGTTTATAGGTACATACACACATGCATTCGTGTATATATACATATGTATGCGTATATGTGCATATAGAGGTATGCACCTATACATAGAAGTATGTAGCAAGTATTGCGACACTTGAGAAGCTGCATAATTTTCACTTTAAAACTTTCATAACAACGCTTGGACAGGCCGAAAATGCAAAAGGAAACAATAAATAGAACAACAACAATAATAACAACGTAAAGGGAAAGCTTCAACAACGAAGTAAGCAAAGAAAAATTGTAACAACACAGAGCAACTGCCAACCCGTTGCGTTGACATTTCTCCAACGGCAACAAAGATGACAGCGAACGAAGGAAAAAAATAAAAACAGAAAAAAATACCGTTACCTTCCTTTGCTACGAATATCCTTAACAACCAAAAAAATTTTCCGTACACGAAATTGGTTTTGATCGGTCAGTTTGTATGACAGCTATAGGCTATAGTCATCCGATCTGAACAATTTGTTCAGATATTAGAGCCTTGCTTTAGATAATAATTCATGTTGAATTTTATGAAGATATATTGTGAAATAAAAAAGTTTTTCATACAAGGACTTGTATTTTAGCGTTCAGTATGTATGGCAGCTATATGATATAGTGGTCCGATATCGACAGTTTCGACAAATGAGCAACCTCTTTTGAAGCAAATGTGGTATGCAAAATTTCAGAACGATATCTCGAAAATAGACCGAAAAACGAACAGGCCGGTGTGCCTCAATCGACTCAGCTTGCCACGTCATATACACTTGTACATACATACATAAGAATATAAATAGGGTCTCCAACCTTTCCTTCTGGATGCTCCAATTTTCATGAGAAACTTTATAAATCCTGTTCGGGGTATAAAAATACAAGTAGTCGCCAACTTTTGGCAATCCACACGGGTGGCTAACTAACACAAAACCAGCCAGGATACCGTTCTACGACGGTAACTGCTACTGTCAACACCAAAGTATAGAGCGAGCAATATGAAAAAAAAAATGGCAAGAAGCAGCATATAAAATGGAAATTCACGCTACCCCTAACAAGTACAAAAACAACTACAGGACAATAGTGCTTGCGAAACTTTAACGAACGGACGCAGCATGCTGCGCAGGCAGGAACGAAGCGGGAGAAGGCGGCAAGGAGTGTACTAGAGTTGCAGGTGACTGCTGGTTGTTGACGCTGGCTGATGTGCTTGTATGTGTGTGTTTATTTATGTGTATGCGTGTGCGCCAGCAACTGCTTTGACAAGCAACAGTCGCAAGTTCCGGACTTGCAGCGACCTGTGAGACTGCTGGCAGGACAGGGCAGCATCAGCCGGACCCGGTTGCGTTATGCTGCTGCTACTTTCAAGTGTCTTCCTGTTTTATGTACGTTATATTACAGTTTTACGCACACACACTATATTTTATATATTTACATATAAATATATATAAATTTTTTGGACTGTGTCTTCCATGCGGACGCCTTTGTTAACCCATTTTTCTGCGGCACTTGGCACACTCGAGCATCGTACAGCGCTTGCAACACTTGACACACACAGCGAATGTATGTATATATGTATATACATAACGGTATTCATATACATACATATATACTATATATATAATGAAAATGTTGGCTGATGGCACTCACCTGGCACCGACGAGCAGACTGTTGCCATCCTTTGTGACAAGTTTAAAATGATCCACGACACTTTCGTTTCCGAGGAATTTTAGCACATCTTCAGGACCTGCAGATAAAAAGGAGAAAGTGGAAAAATTAGTAAAAACAGCATAGCAAATTAGTACAGCACAAAGATAATATAGTATTTAAATAATGAAGTGTGTATATAAAAATACTGAGATAGTGAAAGAAATGAATATAGATAGCCAGTGAAATGGAGAGCGATAGAGAGTGAGCGCCAATGAGCGCCACTGCTTAATTAGGCAATTTAAATTTAACAAAAGCCATGAGCCGCACAGCACACTGCACTGCAACGTCCGACGCCCGACGCAAAGCGGCACAATGGCAACGCCACAGGCCACCGGAAGGTGCACTATACTTTCGCCCACCACCACACGGCGCATGGAGCACAGGCTGGCACATGCTACAAATATCGGACATTTCACAGCAATGGTCGCAGCTGAAGTATCTCTTTGATGTAGGGAAAGTAATAGTTGACACAAAACGCACGAATAAAAGGCCGTTGGTAAGGTAAGATGTGGTGGGGCAGCTGCCGCATGAATTGCCTGACAATGGGGCGCAATTTAATGGCTGAAAAGTCACAAGGTTTGTAGGTATAATAATGAAGCTCTCGCTGCAGGTGTAGGAAGGCACACTTGTGCCGCTGAATGTGTCGGAAGCAGAGAGATAACTCGCTATTTTTTGTATTTTTGAACRTATTGTTGCCGCAGCAGCTCATTAAATACTGTTGACAACAGCATGTGGTGGGGGGGGCATGTGACAATCAGACAAATTGTTATGGTGAGCTGGTGTAAGAATAGTGAAAAGTAAAAATGTAGTGTGAAGTCACGCCAAATTTCACTGATGCAGACTAATTGGTAATTCCTACAATTTTTCGTTCATCTCAATACGATCAACTGCAATTCTCAACTGGTTTATACGAAGTTTTAACATATTAATGACAAGACTTGACTTGATAATTGTTTGTTGTGAAAGCGTTGAACTTGAAGGAACTATATACATTGTAGATTTCTGAAATAACTGTAATTATCAATAAGTTAAAACAAACCTCCCTAGAAACAAACTCATACTACTGGTCGCATACATATTACACTGGACACAGCAAGCTGAAGAAGCACTTACACAACAAGGGCCTAGCTCCTTGCGTAAATTGCCTACTAATTGACTGCATAGCAGTCTGCAGATGCAGGTAAACGACCCTTGTATCCATTTTTCCAAATAGGAATCACATCGCTATTTTAGCAGAGGACACAATAGACTTAAGCTCGCGTTACATTTATAGTATATAATAGAGTGGGCAAAAAATAGTAAGATTTTTTAAATTAAATTTCACGCAAAAACCCATTCGTCGAAATATGTTTTTTCTGTGTGTGTGTCTTCTAGCTAACGACCGCTTCGCGGAAACCATTTTAAGTCAATTGAAGATATTAAACGTGAATCGATAAACGCATTCAAGGAATTTCCGAAAATCGAATTTAACAACTGTGACGAAGATTGGAAAAAAGTTGGCTCAAGTAGATTGGGGCCAGGAGCCATTACCCCCAAAGAAAACCCGTATGAGTCTATTCGCCATTGCGATGGAGCTCTGCGCATCCACTTTATGGCAGATTTTGCGAGAGATCTTGGTTTGCGGGATTACAAAATTCAACTTGTGCAAGAATTGATACCGAATTACCAGCAAGCGCTTCATATTTTCGGTAAATGGATCTAAAACAAGATGGCCACCGATACCAATTTTGACACGAAAATTTTGTTCCGATGTTCAATGCGATGAAGCTCTTTTTTTGTTGCATCGGTACGTTGATTCATGATAGAATTTAGACCGTCATTAAGACCATGTGCTCCCGAATGGCAACTATTTTACCATTTATCCAGCAACTCAATGGATTTGACGAATTGGTAGCCGTGGAATATGCTTCTTCTCGTACGGCTGAAGGCTGGGTATTTCATAGATAATGCTTCAACTTCTCATCATCCTCCACGCAAGCTCTGAATGCCGGCGAATTCACTTTTCTCATTTTCTGCAGGTAGCATCTTAAGTATAGGTGTCCTGTTATGATCACTATAATGTTCCTAAGTCTCCATTTTAGATGGGTGAGGGATATAGGAGGATGGAGTCATGTGTAGAAGTTCACACAAATGAGGAGTGTTATCTGATCGCCATTCACTTAGGAGTGGCTACAAACGATACTTTTACATATGCTCAAGCAGCTCACGACTTCTGGTAAAATAAAACATACATTTGAAGGCGAGCTAAAGTGAAAAGGTAGAGCATCCCTCCCCAGGGTTGTTCGCTGGGTTTGGAGCCAACCAATGAAAAGACTACTGCTGGAAGAAAGAATTCGGGGTGCAGAATTTCATCGAGTAGGTAGAATCTTCTATAAGAGCGGAGAGATGCTGTGAGTCAATTATATTGATATCATTGGCCTCAACAACCGCACCGTTGGTTCTGCTTTCTCCAGATTTAATAAGGAAGCAAAGCATATGGGTCTGGTCGTAAACGAGGACAAGAAGAACTATCTCCTGTCATCAAACAAATAGTTGCTGTAATCGCGACTTGGTTCCCAAGTCACTGTTAACAGTCATAACTTCGAAGTCGTAGTTAATTTCGTATATCTTAGAAATCGCATCAACACCAACAATAACGTCAGACTCGAAATCCAAAGCAGAATATATCTTGCCAACAGGTGTTACTTCGGACTGTGTAGACAATTGAGAAGTAAAGTCCTCACTCGACGAACAAAAATCAAACTCTATAAGTCACATTACCGTCCTGCTGTATGGCACAGAAACATGGACGACGTCTGATGAGTCGACGTTACGAGTTTTCGAGAGGAAAGGGATCTGCGACAGATCTATGGTTCATTGCGCGTTGGCTACGGCGAATATCGAATTCGATGGAACGCTGTATGAGATATACGACGACATTGACATATGTATGCAGTTCAGCGAATTAAAAGACACCGGCATTGCTGGCTACGTCATGTCGTTGGAATGGACGAAAACACTCCAGCTTTGAAAGTATTTGACACAGTAACCGCTTGGGGAAACAGAGGACCAGGTAGAGAAGGACCGGGCTTGGCTTGGTATTTCCAATTGGCGCCACACAGTAAAAAGGAGAAACAACTGCGCGTTGCTGTTAACTCGGCAATAACCGCGTGAGCGATGTCTACGCCAGTAAAGAAGAAAAATGGGTACTTAAATAAACTAAAGGCTGCCGTTAAAGTTTAAAGAAATCACTGTTTGATGTGCTCTGTAGTTACAGAGAATGATTAGTCCATATTTTATTGTACTTATTGAAGGAAACGTTTGGATTCCAGTGGACAAACCTACATCCACTCGGTTCGTCACGTTGATTATTTAAATATTGGTTGACACAAAAAGTCTTGCGGTATTTTCGTTAGTTGGCGCTGAGAGCGTTTTATTCGTCGCATCGGATCATGCTATACCTTTTTGGAAAGCTCATTTCACGCGTGTTTGATTGCTTGTCGTTTCTTTTAAGTCGTTCGTGAGTTATGGCGTCGCAAACACGGAGCAAAATAAAGAGAAAATATGGCATATTTTACAGTACTACTACGATAAAGGCAAAAATGCATCTCAAGTCGCCAATAAAATTTGTGCAGTTTATGGACCCGATACAGTTTCCATTTCCACCGCACAACGATGGTTTCAACGTTTTCATGCTGGTGTAGAGGTGGTCGAAGATGCGCCACGCTCCGGAACGCCTGTCGTCGAAAATTGCGATAAAATCGCTGAATTGGTCGAAAGAGACCGGCATAGTAGCAGCCATAGCATCGGTCAAGAGGTGGGCATGAGTCATCAAAAAAAAATTTTATGAACAATTGAAAATTGAAAAAAATTCAATAAAAATACTGCAAGACTTTTTTGACAACCTATTATAAAGTTTAAAGAGTCTCCCACATTTATCTCGGCTTGCAACAAACTTCGTGGCAAACTTAGTAAACCGATTTCAGGCTAAAAAAAAGCTATACAGCTGCTTATATGAAAGTTAGACTTAAAAAATTAGTTATCGATATAAGAACGTATATATTAAATAGCTCTAAACATTTTCTGTTGATTTTTTATGCCACACATCACCACCGACATATGATAACATGTGGCTGCTGCATAAATGTATGCGGTGAAACAAATGGCTGATTGAGGAACTTTGTCATTACTTTTTGGCATCATCACTCATCGATGGCAACATCGTTAAGTGCACGCAATGGTCCTTGAAATGTGTGGCACGTCTACAATAACGGCAGCAACGGCGACGCAACGCAGCACTAAAGCGACTTCACTCCATAAGCAGTTTCCAGCAGCCAACAACAAAAACAAATAAAGGCGTAGGAGACTTACGAGCTGTAGGAGGACATGTTCACATTTATGTGCAGAATTTTTTGTGCTAGAATGTTCTACGATTTTTATTTTACTAGCAAAGCAAACATTGCTACACATATATATGAATATATGTATGTGTATGTGTATGATTTACCGTTTTAACGGCATCGCTTTGGATTTTGCTGTGCTGATCACGTTGGCGGTTCCTTTTGTCATTTCCTTAATGTGACTGCGTTATGGCGGGTCGGCAGCGACGCAGTGCCGCATTCGTATATGTGGGTCTAAGTATTTGTGTATGTATGAGTGGGTGTGGCGGCTGTGTACCCAGCTTCCTTTTCTCATGCGTGTTTGCATTGGTGCTTGTATGTTTGCGTTACGCAACCCGCGAGGCAATGCGCTGCCCATATTATAGCCAATGCAGCAGCGAGTTTGCTTCCCTATGGACCTTGACTCAAGCGACTGGTGTGACTGGTGTTATGATTCAGTATGTGCTCACTGTTACCACTACAACCACAAAAACTACTGGCGCTATTGTCTTTGCTGTTGCCGCCATTTTTATGTGCGACACTTAAATAAGCGCAAAAACGGCGGAAGGTGATGATATATGGCAATATAAGTATGTATGTTGTAGATTATATGAGTATATATGTGCGTGTGGTGCGTTACAATTCAGTTTGGCAAGTTCGACGTGTCAGCCGATTGGAGGCAGCATTCAAGTCACACATACATCTATGTACATATGTATGTAAGTATATCTATAAGACGGTGTAGGTGTGTAGTGTTGCATGTGACAACATTTATCATAAAATTTAGCAGTTAGAAAGCAAAAACAAAAATAAAAAGGCAACTTCGGTAGTATAGTAGCTGGAATACCCTACACAGCACAGCATTTTTTATGGGTTAAACTGGTATAAAAAGAGCTTTATACTGATTTTAATAGTTCAGTATGTATGGCAGTTATATGATCTAGTGATCCGATCTGAACAATATGTTCGGAGATTATAGCGTTGCCACGGACCATAACTTCTGCCGAATTTCGTGACAATACCTCGTCAACTAGAAAGGTTTCTCTCACAAGGACTTCGGAGTGATCGGCAATTTGTATGGCAGCTATATGTTATAGTAGTCCAATGTAGAAAATTTCTTTGAATATTATAGCGTTGTCATTGGTAATTATCCATTTCAAATTTGAAGAAGATATCTTGTCACATGAAAAAGTTTTTCATATAAAAATTAAATTTTGATCGTTCAGTTTGTATGACAGCTATATGATATATTTTTCCGATCTAAGCAATTTCTTCGGATATTGAATCAATACTCAAGGTTATTATTTGTGTCAAATTTCATGAAGAAATCTTGTGAAATAAGTAGGTTTTTTAAACAAGAATTTGATTTTTATCGTTCAGGTTGTATGGCAGCTATATGTTATAGTAGTGCGATGTGAAAAATTTCTCTGGATATTGTAGAACTGCTTTTGGCAATGAAATCGGCCAAATTTCATGAAGATATCTTGTCAAATGAAAAAGGTTTTCTTCTAAAAGCTTCATTTCAACCGGTCAGTTTGTATGACAGCTATGTATGTAGCACATATATATAATATATGTTATAGTAGTCCAATATCAGCGGTTCCAACAAATGAGCAGCTTCTTGGAGAAAACAGAATATGTGCAAAATTTGCCATATCCATCTAAACTAATCATCCTGTTCCTTTATATTGCAACAACATTTCCTCCTATATGTTACACACACTTCGTGCCCAACTTAATATACTCCGTTTCGTGTATAACAAAAACTATCGCATATCATCAATTTGTTTATATCTCCACCTTTAACTTCCACCTAACTTTCTTAAAAGTCAAGCATCGCGTTATCGTAAGTCATTTCAGTGGGTGCATTAGTGTTAGTGCGCGCGCGAGTATATTAAACGGTAAATAGGTGTGTGGTATTGTGGTAATGTGAAATATGCGGTTATAAAATTCCGCAACGGAAATTAACGGCACAGCGCTGAATCATGCAAGCGATTTCATGTCGCCGATTTGGCAGTAAAATATAAGAAATAAAATTAATGAAACCAATGAAATGAGGAAACTGTGATTCTCTTAATATGTACGGGAGTGCATATACATTCATATGTAAGAGTATGTGTAAGTATGTGTAAGTATGTTCTTCTAGCAGTTAATGCGTCATAAGCGCGTGGTTTCAATCTGTGGACACTTAGTTTAGAGTGCATGTACATATACATATGTATATAATAGTAGCACTGGTTCAATGAACGGCGTGTCTTTTGTGATCGCACGTCTTCCCATAAAACTATTCAGATAGATCGAGGAAGTTTTCGTACAAAAAGTCTTCTCACCGTCGAGTTCGAAATTATTTGGATTCATTTAAAAACAAGCTGTGAGTATGTAGCTCGATGTACGAGTGCAAACGAATAACACCAATAAAACCTCATGGCCCGAATATTCGTCTGCGAGTCGCCCCTAAATCGCAACTATATCAATCCATTCCTGAAGCGTGATAGAAATTAACTCACCTACAAACATGTCAAGCGAAAACGATAGGGTTAAAGGCGAAGGAAATGGTGACCGAAACAGTTTGGTGGGAGTAACCAGTCAACAATTAGACTGTCTAAAGGAGGCAATCGCCCAGAAGCGGCCACTTTTGGAAAGAAATTGTGTTCCATCACGACAACGCCAGGTCATAGACATCAGAGGTGACTCGTCAGAAGTTCAAAAAGCTTAGTTGGTCGTTTGAAGACCACATCTCTAGTCAAATTGCAGCAGCATGAGAGGGATTTCTTCGAAGACATGAACTAGTGGTCTCAATGTTGTTCAGGAAATAATATATGACTACTTGTAATAACAATCAGTCTTCAAAGTTGAAATACAACAATGTATCAACTACTGACTCTAATAGATTGATGTTGATATTAAGATTAATATAGAAGTTGAAATTCAGATTGATATTGATACTGCGATTATAATTGAGAATAAGACTGAGGTTGAGTTTGAAATTAAATTGAGATTAAGATTGAGAATGAGATGAATTTCAACAGAGACAGAGACTGGGATTGAGATTGAGATTGATATTTTGATTGAGTTTGAGATTAAAATTGGGATTAAGATTACGGTTGAGATTGAAAATGAGATTCAAATTGGATTTGAGAAGAGATAATGATTTAAATTGTGTTTCAGATTGAAATTCAGAATGAGATCCACATTGATACTGATATTGAGATTAAGATTGAGTTTGAAACTGAGATTAAAGTAAAGGTTGAGATTGATATTCAGTTAGAAATTGCGATTCAAATTGAGATTGAGATTCAGACAGAGAGTTTGATTGAAATTGATACTGTGATTGAGATTGATATTGAAATTGAGATCCAGATTGAGACTGAGATTACGATTGAGGTTGAAAATGAGATTCAGATTGAATTTGAGATTGAGACTATTATTTCAATTGAGATTGATAATGAGAATAAAGTTGGAATTTAGATTGAGAATGAGATTAAGTTTAAGGGGTTGAGTGAACTTAAAATTGAGACTGGTTTAATTAGAGATTCACGTTGAAATTGATAATGAGATTGAGATTAAAATTAAGACTGAGATTGAGATTGAGATTGAGATTGAGATTCAGGCAGAGTGTGAGATTGAAACTAAGACAATGATTTAGATTGATAGTGAAATTCAGTTGAGTTTGAGATTGAAATTCAGATAGAGATTGAAGTAGATAAATAAAGAAAGATAGAGGCAAATGAGAAAAAGAATAGAAAAAATCGATAGAATTTAACTTAGGTTAATAAGTGCTTTCGATACGATATTAAGAGGGTTTTCGAAAAAACTTAGCGACTTCAAAAGTTTGTAACAATAAAATCCCATTTAATGTCCATTTTTGGGAAAACAGAGTTTAAAAGTGATTTTAAGCAATTTAATATTCTACTACAAACTCAACCAATTCTCCTTCAAATTTTCGAACGGTATCTTTTCACGAATAACAGCTCGCCACATTTGCATCCATTTTGTGTGAATAACCGCCATCAGTCTAACCACATTTACAGACCCCGGCTGCCGCTAATCCATTTAACAGCTATACGAATAAGCTGAACAGCAAGCAAATGTGTCTTGTTGATTGGTGTCTGCACACATACACTCCTACATATGCATACATATACGTACATACATACGCGTGTACCAAAAACGATGCTGTTCGTGCGATGATGACACACTCGTGGCTTAACGGTACACCTCAAGTGTGAAATATCCTAAATTATGTGAATGTTTACATGCGTGTCTGCGGATTGCGCTTCGATATGAGTAGCTCCACAAATGAGAATATGTACATACATATGTATGTGTGTATGGGTGCGTGAGCTCGCGTTTTCGTAGCGGATTTGCGTGCGTCGCAAGGGGAATACATATATACATATGTACGTGAGAAATTCATTTCAATATTACGCTGACGCACATTGGTATGTACATATGTAAATAAGCGCTTATATAAGTGAATTTGTGTATAAATGGGATATACTGACTGTTGCGGTTGCAGAAGAAGAAGCAAGGCACGAAATGGACGCAGCACCAAATAACAGGTACTTGGTTAATATTTGATAAGAAATGCTTTATTTATTCAGTCAACCAGAAAAGTGGCAACAAATTTTACGCTAAAAGAGAATGCGAGAGCTGCGACGTAACGACTACTGAACGGCCACAATTTGTAGACCTCATGAGCTGAGATAGCGGTCATAGAGCTAACACAAAGTGGAAAGGAGGAAAGGAGTCTAGGAAAAAATATAAAAAATAAAAAGAATAAATAAATAAATAAAAACCAAAAATAAAAATAAAAACAGAAAAAATAAAATCTCAATAAAAAAGAATTACCAAAAATATCTGTCTCTTATACACATCTAGATGTGTATAAGAGACAGGTCATAGAGCTAACACAAAGTGGAAAGGAGGAAAGGAGTCTAGGAAAAAATATAAAAAATAAAAAGAATAAATAAATAAATAAAAACCAAAAATAAAAATAAAAACAGAAAAAATAAAATCTCAATAAAAAAGAATTACCAAAAATATTGCAAACACAAGAAAAACGTTAACTCCGGTTGCATTGAAGCTATACCCTTCATGGGAGTATTTCTTGTAGCATAATAGGGTGCAATAAGAGCTTTTTCTCGATTTTAGTCAGCCAGTTTGTATGAAAGCTATATGCTATAGTGGTCCGATCTGAACAATTTCTTTAGAGGTAATGGCGATGCTTAGAATAATGATTTCTGCCGAATTTCGTGAACATTTCTTATTAACTAAAAAAGTTTTTCTTATACGGACTTAAGTTTGATCGCTCAGTTTGTATGGCAGCTATATGCTAAAAAAAACCAATTCAAACCATATATGCCAAGGTTGTAGAAATTCTCTTGGAAATAATCCATGCAAAATTTCTTGAAGATAGCTCTGGAAATAAAAAAGTTTTCCATATAAAAACTTATTTTCAATATGTCAGTTTGTATGACAGCTGTATACTATTGTGGTCCGATATCAACGATTCCGACATACGAGCAGCTTCTTAAAGAGCAAATGACGTTTGCAAAATTTCAGAAAGACACCTCATAAACGACTGCAGGTATATGCATACGGAGATGGCTAAATCGGTTCAGCTCGTCACCACTAACATTTACTGTATGTCTTTACTCGATAGCGTCTCCGACGTTTTGTTTGCGGTGTTACAAAATTCTTAGCCTGTTCAGGGTATAAAAAAAGATATACATATAACAGTAAAAATTACCGACCGAAGGGCAGGATTTTCGCCGCCGCCTTGTACGCGTTGAGTGAAATTAAAAATTTAAGAGCTGCTCTCACTTAAAGGCGCACTGCTATAGGTGAAGCGTAAAAGACAATAAAAGACTTGAGCGCGCACAAAGGAAAATCTATTACATGGCAAAAAGAAAATCATCTTAAAAAATACAAATTAAATATGAGCGTTGGTGCCGCTACCCTGTAGGAACAGCTTTGAATTTTTACATATTTTTGGGCACTGAGAAAATAGAAGGCATGCCAAGTATCTCTTTGAGATTTTATTAATTAAATGAATTTTTAGTTTTAATAATTACTATTCTCCTCAAAATAAAAAAAAAATGTTATTTATATATATCTTTTTTCCTTTCCACAATTTAAACTAACACCTCATATCAGCTCCACCTTAATCCAAGGATCATAAATTTATAGGAGCCGTCTTCTATTCGCAACTTCACTTCTCGCTTACGGAAGACTCTTTCTCACTGAATGACAACTTTGTTTTTTAATTACAATTTTTATTTAAAGATTTTCAGGAATACATTTTTATAGAAAGCTTTATAATGATATTACTTAGTTCGGAGAGAAGAATTCCTTCACAAATAAAGTAGAACCGTCGCTATGTACATGCTTCAGAAGGTGGCAACCTGATTTCAATGCAAATAGTGCCAGATTACATGAAAAGCTCGTTTAGTCTGTTTGATTTGCTACTCTCCAACATTTTATCAATCGAAGATAGCAATATCCTTCCTTTACTTCGTTCGGTGAGAACAGTTCCTTCACAAATAAAGAAAAACAACCACTATGAGCTTGAAAAGCTCGTTTAATCTGATCGATTCGCTAGTCTCCAACATTTTACGAATCGAAGATAGCAATATCCTTCCTTTGTTTTGTTCGGAGGGTAGAACTACTTCACAGAAAATAGTGCTAGACTATTTGGAAAGCTTCTTTAGTCTGATCGATTCGCTACTCTCCAACATTTGAAGACACAAAGACATCAATAACTCCGTTACTTTTCATCAATTGTTGAAATATTTTATTATCGAACTTGTTCGGAGTTCCTGACAGAGTATACAGCTTGAAGTCTGAACTTCTTCTCCCAAAAAGCCTCTCAGAACGAACTAGTTATGATTCTCCCTTCACAACAACTGATTCACTTTTCGTTCACTACCGCAACCGGCCCACTTTTTACCCACTATCTCATCCAGCAAGGCACTCAGCCTTACTCTAGGACCCCGCGCAGCATGAGTGCGTGAAAAAATTGCTACTTGGCGGAAAATGAAAACCAACCGAGCGTAATATTGCGAACGGGAATTGAATGTGCCAGCAATGTGCATGTGACCCAACCGTCCGACCCATCGACCGTCCGGTAGCAGGCAGGCAAACAATGCGGGTACACGCGTATAATTCAAATATATACAGGAGTATTGGCAATCACGTGACCAGCGCTCGCCAACAAAGCGCAGTTAACAACGGAGAGCGCTTGGCAGGTGCTTTGGACAACCGCCTGCTGTGTTTGGAGGGGTGTAGCATGCAGCTGAAAGAAGCTGCTATACCGAAACTTGGGGAGAAGAAAATTACCACACACATATATAGAGTTAAATACAAAAGTACAAAACACAACAACTCGAGAATTAATGAAAATAATGAAGGACAGCACACGAAGGAGTTGCCTGCCTTCATTTGAAGGGGGAGAAGGCAAAAGGCGCAAAGTTACACAAGTAGAAGATGCGTCGAAAGGCAAGAAATGAAAGCTAGAAAGATGCGGATTTGCATTTAATTGAGACAAACAACAATAACAGAAAGTCATAAAAAATGTGAAAAAATAAAATAAAAGCAACGCGTGGTGTGTGGAGCGTCTTTAGAAGTATATTTTGGGAGTGTGCCTCGAAACAGGCTTGCATAAGAGATGTGTCTCAAAAACAATGTAAAGAAAAGAAATAAAAACCTACACCACAAAAAATAAAAAACAACAAAAACGAATGTAAAGAGCACAGCCAACAACGCTGCGACGCTTTAAAATCCCGCACGCCTTGGCCCCCATCAAGTAGGAGCAGCTGTTCGGCGCTTGTCGTGCAGAAAAGGTCACACTTTCATTTATTTTTGGCAATCTTCTTGTGTTTCTTTAACTTACAAGCATTTATTTGAGGCAAAAAAGTTTGGTCTTTTCAATTTATTTTGTTGCCGGTTTGTTGGCGAGCAATTTTTGTGATTGCCTTTTATTGTTCGTTTGTTTATCTGTTTGTTTTTGTATGGTTTTTGTTTTTTTTTTACAGCGCGTTTGTCCACTCGAATGGCTTGGCCATCAGCTTCTAATGTCCTTTCGTGCATTGTTGCATGAATATGTGTATGTGGTTGTGTGTTATTGCTGTTGGTTGGTATGGCTTTTATGCCACTTTTGCAGTTTTTAATTCCTTTTGGCAATGGCTTTTCTTCTTTGTGTGCTCGAGCTTTTCGTTCGTGTAGCTGTCATTTTGCTTGCCTTCGCGTACTTTAATGGGACTCTTATGTAAGTTCGAGAACGCTTTTGACCTTCTGGCCGAAATTAAAGCGTGGGATGATATACAGTGTACAATGGAAAAGGAAATTGTATACTTAAGCATCGGTTACCCTCGTACAATATATACTCCATGTGATTCTCAGATTATTCATTAAGGACATTCGCGTGGATATACAAGTCAATAAATATTGAATCAACTTTGAGAGGTAAAAACCATGCTTCATTATTCCATCAGTTAAGCCTCTTTGTTATATATAAATTTGGAGCTCTCTTACACTTCATACTTCATCTGAAGGCTTACTTCATTCAGACTCCTTTTATACTGAGAACTTGTCTCTATTGTTTAATAGGCTATAGCATCCTTCAGTATTTAATTTTGGTACTGGAAATTACTCTAAACTCAAGGAATTTACTTGGAAAATCCGTCTTAGAGATTAGGTTAGGTTAGATTTTGAGGTTAAATTTTTGCCGTCAGATGGAACTTTTGGATGGTTTAAGGTATGAATACCACGGGTTTTAATTTCATTCTCACGAAAGCAAGAGAGTCAAGAAAATAATGCTAAATAGTAGATCTTCACTTATTGGCGTACTATCTATACAAATTTCGGCTTGTCTAAAATCGGTACTTGATGGTTCTTTTGTTTTGCTAAAACTGTGAATATCAAGGAGCTTTCACTTCTGTCTACAGAAAATATATCTTCTGGATTGTTGAAAGAGTAACTATCAAAGGACTTTAACTTTAGTTTCACAATAGTAGAAAAAGTCGATGGTGATGTACTTTTACAGCACCATATTCCAGACAACTTCTGCTGTAGATATCAATCTCAACCGTTTCGGTTAGTCTCATATACCCGTTTCTTCAAAGATCTTAAAAACAGTTCATATGTTACAAAGTATAAGGCGTCACCAAAAGATACTTCATGGATCTAAGCAACTTCCCGGGGTTTTTAATTAATATTGGAAAATATAATTGTATATGTCTGTACGATATATCCCCTTACTTAGGGGAATTGTGATACAACCCACTGGTTATTATATTTGTATGCGTCGACAAATGGTAGGATATTTGTAGGCAAAGGAGTTGCCAGAAATTTAAATGAACGCGACAAAGGAAACATTTCCTCATCGTTCAGTGATTCTAAAAATTCATGCAGGCAATCATTCGACATTTTGTCGCAATTGGCTTCGGTGGTTGATTCAACAAAGAATAAGAGCTCATTATGGACTCCGCCTGTTTTTTTTTTTGTAATCTTAACCTAAGAATTTAAAACTGCGCTGCTAACTCAAAATCCAATAAATCCACCTATTTCCGTGCTACCCACATTCCTTAGTGCGAAAAGTCTCCTCCATGCTAAGTGTCATGTCAGCAGCAAAATAAGAAGAGTATGTTTGGTGTACACTAATATAATGACTACGATGTAGCGAAATATAGAAGCTGAGTCGTGTATGAGTTTATAGATGATCTATCCCACTTAGCAGATACCGTTAGGCTATAGAGATCTATACCTACTACACAGGTTTCAGAAAAGAGTGCTAAGTTTTGCAAAAACCGGAATTGCTTCAAAATAGCTTTGAATTATTGCGCTTTAAACATGCTTTAGAATATTCGATTCAGACTTTGGAGCAAAACATCACGCGTGTCACTCGCTACTTTTCAGTCGAAATGCTCCAACGAATCATCGAAAATTGGACTCCACGGATGCACAATCTGAGGCGCAGCCGCGGCCAATATTGGAAAGAGAAAATCTTCAAAAAACAAATGCCAAAGAACGTTCTTTCGAAGGATAATAAATATTCTTCATAAAATTGTAAGTTTCTTTGTTGTGGCTTTAGAAAAATAGGGAACTTCGAAATGGACCATAGATGCCATACAAATGAACGATCAAAATCAGGTTCTTTTATAGAAAAATTTTTAATTTCAGTAGATATACTTGTATTCACGAAATTTTTCATGGATTGTTGACCAAGCAAACGCTACAATCTCTGGACAAATTTTTCGAACTGGGAGATCAGAATCAACTCTTTGTATGGACAATTTTTTTATTTGAGATATATCTTTTCGAAATTCGGCATAGATTAATGTCTCAGACAACACCAAAATCTGTGAACATGTTGTTCAGATTTGACTACTATAGCATATATGTACATAGCTGTAATATAAACATAATAATCAAAATCAAGCTGATCAATATTTTCCTTATTTTTGTTCTCTCTTCTCTCTTGAAATTTTAAAAATTTCTAAATTGTTTTTATTTTTTTTTTTTTATACAAAACGCTCCTCTGTGCATTCCACAAGATAGCAGCTGCAAACTTAAGACTAAGACGCGCATTGTCACTTAACACTTTGGCTGCGCTCGGCGAGTAGTAGTGTATATATATTATATAGTGTATATATATATATATATATTTTATATGCTGCTATTCGCTTTTATAAATTTGCCTAAACGTTTTCTTCTAAACAGCCCACACTTTCTCAACCAGCTGCCGGCCATAAATAATAATTTTCGGTGCGCGTGGTTGGCATACAAAATTTAAAATACTGTTAGCTTCAAGCGTTTAGGCCGCACAAACACCTGGTGGCTGGCATGTGCTTAACGGACTATTTCTTAAAAGCAAAGCAAAGGATTAAATGACTTGGATTAGCAGTTGCAAACAAAATAAAATAGATTTGGGTAAACAAAATGGAAAAGTTTGTGCACACGGAGGCGTTGTTGTTTTTGTTTAGAATGCTTGAGCCCGTGCTTGTGCTTGAGTGGCTTCAGCAAGCAGCTGAGCACTTAACTTTGCTCCAGAATTCAGCTTAAGTGTGTGTGTGTGTGTGGTTGTAGGCATACAATATATCTGCCAAATTTATAACCGCCTCAATACTGCACACACACTCGCTGGCATGCACGAACATACACACGTATAAAGTGCTTAACAACTTCTTTAATGACTGCCGCAGGCATTTGACGTGTCTTTAATACATCGACGTGCTATTAAATTGTATAAGAACAACGGTTAATAGTGCAACTAGCAGACATCATAGACCACATATGTATGCGTGGCATGTTGCAACATCTTCATTTGCGCCGGCAGCAGCATAATTATGAGCTTAAACAATTATTAAATAAATTGTCGTTTGCGTAGAAGACTTAACTGCATGACTGAAATTAAGAGCAAAGTCAGATATGTTAAGTAAACAACAACAAACAAAGCCAACAACAACAAATATGTATACAAATGCACATATGAAGATTATTTAAGAATATGTTTGGCTTGAGGCGCCGGCATAAGTAGCTCATAAATGAAAGAAACATAAAGTTGTTACACGCACACCGACACAAGCACACATAAATTGACTGACACATACACAAAAATTAACACACACATATAAATGATACACACACATACTAACACATTCACAGGTACTTCACTGAGTGCCAGCTAAAAGCGGTAAATAATAGTCGTGTGCTATTGTAGCTGCATGCGCATCATTGCGCAGCTTTTAAGCTTCAAAAGGCAACGTTGCATTGGCATCGTTTATCAGTTGCCGCATCTTGAATCCCTTTTTAATGATGCCTATTAATTTCACCTTGAGCCAATGTAATGAGTGCGACTGTGACTTGTAATATCTGCAGCCAAAGCAATAAATGACCATGAAAGCACGTAAGGTGGGGTGAAAGTGGACCGGAAGCAGGTATGTTTTTCTTCAAGCCTTATTTGTCACAAAATTTAATAAAAAATTGTTAACGAAAATATTTTAAGTATTTGAAAAATACTGTTATTCCAGCCTATACCAGTTTATACTTTACGAATAGTGGTATTTTTTTGCCTACAGGATTTCAAAATTTAGGCACACACAAATCTTTTTTATTTGCTTTGCAAAAATCCTCCGCTGACTGCTTCCTGAGGGTGCCGACAGATAATAGATACCTCAGCACTGTTACAACAACAGTAGGGTCTAATTAACGGGAACGAAGCTGAAATTTTTATCAGGGCATGTACAGCCAACCTGGTGGTATTCCTCGAAATTACTACAGAAATGTCTCCTGCCGCTACAACAACAACAGATACCACAGTATTACGACGACGACGGTGATGGGCTCTTCGCAATTCGCCCCTCTTGTAGTTGGAAGGCATCTAGCTAAAGTCTGTTTTTTTATCTGGGGGTACCTCAGTAGCACAGCATTCGTATGGAAAGTTCTAATATGTTTGAAGGAACAAAAAAGGCTGAATGAAGGTGTCATGTGACCCGTGCCGGAAAACAACTTGGCTGACGCCTCTTAAAAAGCATAGTATCGAACGGAGCCCACATATACCTGACGCCCTTCGTAAAAACCTTTCTTAAGTAGCGGGGGCTATCAGTAAGCGGACCTACTTTCCCCAACACCTAAAATATGAACCAAAATTAGAAAAAATAAAGAACTAAAGAACTCCGGATCCCCTGAAAAAAAAGACTGATGGAACCAAACGCTGTAGCCAAACTATGACTGCAAAGCAAAGATGGGAAGGTAATACAAAAAAATTGCTGCCAGTACTGCGTCTGCCAAAGGGATGATCAATTTCAGTGGCCGATAACCCAGCGAAAGCCAGTAGTGCGGAAAAAAAGCCTATAGCTGTAACCGCCAACCAATTAACGGCATTGATTGTGCGAAAGCGGTTCTTTAAGTTTAACCACCAGCAAAACCTTCCGAGAGTCCGAGATCAGTTGAAGAGGGTAAGCCATGCGCCAAGAGGCCGAAGAAAAAGGATGTGCTGCCCGTTAATTCATTTGCTGATGCTGCCCAGAACCATATTATCATTGGTGTGCTGGATGAGCGAGGTCCGGAAAGAAAAACTCGCGAAGTCTAATACAAGTGGGTGAAAGCACAGCACTAGTACTGCTATTAAGCAAACCGGGTCCGCCATCGTGATGTACAGATGGTATAAAGACCAGATCAAAATAATAGTATGTGACGGCGAAAGGTCGGACCAACTTTATAACGCCGCATTAGCCAAGGTTAGCGAGGTATTCTCCAGGCTAGTCTGCTAGCGGTCGATAAAAAGAAAATATCCTATCCCAGCCAGGTGTAATTGCCTGGATTCCGGCTATACCATCACATTTGTTCCAGATACTGCCATGAATGTTGTAATAATAATCTAATAAGCGATGATTCGTTTTCAAAAATTTTGGAATTCGAGGATCTTCGATAGTAAGTATCTGAGTGTGAAAAAGATTTTTCTGCTTAAAATCTGAGCAAATTCAAAATTTCGACCTCTTCGACTGATGAAAATATTAAAAAAGTGAAGGATATGGTGCTTGAAAATCGTCATCATTGATAACCAAAGATATAATACCCTTGTGCGACATTATGCACTCGGTTATTGATACGGTTATTAATTACACATTGAACCAAACATTAAAAGAATTAAAAAAAAGTTAAGTACAAGTTGCAATCAACTATAAGAAGCTCCAGTTCAATATAAAAGAAATGTAAATACTTTTTTATTTTGGTACGCTTTTTCCTATCTTCTTATTTGGCACAAATAAAATAATAAAATGGTTTCTTTGGGTATATAAGAGGCTTTTGCAGTCTTTGAGTTTTTGTGAAAGCAAGCGCAAGTGAGTAGTTCGGTTGTTACTTTCTCATATTAACATGAAAGAGTTTAAAATAATTTATAGATTAAAATTACGGTTTTTATGGTCAATAAAGCTTTAGGAGTATAGAATACAATTTATATAAATTTAATTGATCCGTTTCCAATGATAGAGTTTACAAATTCGTTTAATAGCATAATACATAGTATCTTAAAAGTCTGTACCAAGTTGCAACCTAATCTCACTTAGTTCCAAAAAGAGGTTTGTTTCTATAACGAAAAGTGTCATGAAGAATGAGAGGACAATTCTGAACACTTTTCCGAGTCCTGCTTTGAATGTCAGAAACAAACTAAAAAAAACTAACAATAAGTCGTGTAGAGCCATAGTCAGTAGAATAAAAATTTGTCTTTCGGGTAACTAATCACCTCATGTTCGAGTTATTATGGCAGTGAAAGCTCCCAGTTAGAGCGAAGGAGCAAATAAAAATATAAACAGTTTTTGTAGGGTTCTATAATTTTCCATAACTGCTGGTTGTTACTATACTAGATTGTATAAAACTCGAATGACTATGTATAAGTACTTATTTGTGGGAAAACTGTAATTTCTGAAAATTCAAATCGCTTCAATGAAATGTAAAAATAGTTCTCTATGTTAGTAGAAGGAATTTCTGTATAGAAAAACAATCCTACCAGAAAATATTCTCAGGTCGACAAAAAAAACAAAAACAAGAAAAAACGTCAACTTCAGCTGCACCGAACCTAAAATACCCTTCACAGGTGCATTTCTTTTAGTAACTATGTGTTCAGTTTGTATGCAAGCTATATGCTATAGTAATCTGATCTGAACAATTTTGTCGGAGATTATATTATTACCTTAAGCAGCCTTCCATGTCAAATTTCGTGAAGATACCACGTCAAATGCGAAAGTTTTGCATACAAGCCCCTGATTCCGATCGTTCGGTTGTATGGCAGCTATATCTATAGTGAGTTGATCTGAACAATTTCTTCCGATATTACATTATTTATATGAACAATAACTCATACCAAATTTCGTGAAGATATATTGTCAAATGAGGAAGTTGCCCATGCAAGCATTTGATTCCGACCATTCAGTTTGTATGGCAGCTATATCTTATAGTTAACCGATCTGAACAATTTCTTCGGAGATTATATTGTTGCCATAGAAAATAGGCACCGGTTATTTTTTGTGAAGATACATTGTTAAATGTGAAAGTTTTCCATACAATAACTTTATTCCGATTGTTCAGTTTGTATGGCAGCTATAATTTATAGTGGTCCAATATCGGCAGTTCTGACAAATGAGCAGATTCTTGAAGAGAAAATGACGTTTGCAAAATTTCAAAACGATATCCTAAAAACTGAGCAATTAGTTCGTATATATACAGACAGACGGACAGACGGACGGACAGACAGACAGAGGACAGGTCTAAATCGACTCAGCTCAACATACTGATCATTTATACATATACTTTATAGGGTATACGACGCTTCCTTCTGGGTGTTACAAACTTCGTGACAAACTTAATATACCCTGTTCAGGGTATAAAAAATAGACAAAATGGCGACGTTAAAAAAAATCTAAATTTACATAATTTTGATGGTTTTTGGCCTTCCAAAATTCGATTTTTGATGAGTAAAAAAACTCGGGTGACATGAGGATATTGAGGGTATAACCTGTCGAAATATGAAAACAAGGAAATAAATTTTTTACGTCTTTCACACTAAATGAGCCCTTAAACCATTTAGCTAAGTGTAAACCCCAGCAACTAAATCCAAAAAGTCCAAGAGAGTCTAGCCAACATAATCCTTAAGAACTTCACCTATAATATATTTAAGTGTTTGAAATCTTCTACGGCTTATTATGACCAGATACATGGCCTTGTTGCAAACTCGGCAGTGAACCAGCTCCTTGAGATGTTTAAAGTTCAAGCTCTGAGATTCTTTGGTTTTTAAGTTTTTAAGCAGTAAATGATTGAGTTTTCTTTTTGATTTTATGTATTGTGTGAGTTTATCCGAAAAATTGCTATAGGTAAGCAGAGTCTATGTCTAATTGATGTCAGATTTTGCCTCTAATTACCTCAGAATGTGTGAATTTTGCTTGCAGCTTTCAGTAGTTGGGTGTTATTTTCAACTTTAGCAAAACCTCAGCAAACTATTAGTACTCCATTCCGTGCGAAAGTTCCTTAAAACTACAACTGACCATCTTCACCTGTATAACCTTCGTGAAATTCAGCACTCTCTGCGCATGCAGTGACTTTTATGTATATTTACATATATACATGTACACAACTACATAAACAGCCCCGCAAACATTCTGCTTATAGTTCGTTAACTTTTTAAGTTCAACGTTAATTGCTGTAGTAGTGATTTATATAGCGCAACTTCGCATCCCTGCTCACAATACTATGATAGTGCTCATGTGATGAAACTTTTTTACACATTTAAAACAAGTTTGTATCTTTATATACCAACATATATGAACAAAGGTGTGTTTTTTATGGGTTTTAAACAAGCACGGTGGAAATTTCCGCTGTAACATATGTATTTGTGTGCACCTGTAAATGATGAAGCATACATTCGGGCGCATAGGCGAAACCCCAAACGATAACCGAAACAAAACCATTAACTTTTTGCATACGGAATGCAAATATTTTATTTTATACGCTGAATTGCATATATAGAATGTTAAAAAAACTAAAATTTTTTAGTTACTGGGCTGTGTTAAAAAGTATTAAAAAAATTATGTTAATATACTTTTTCAAACTTACTAGGGTGAGCTAAAAAGTATTTTAACTTTGGCTGCAATAAAAATTTTTTTTTTTTAATTTTACTGCTAACTTGAAATTTTTCAGGCCCATATAGTCCTTTTTCAAATATACTAGGGTGGGCGAGAAAGTATTTGCGGATCATCCTAGTATGATATTTATTAGTATTTTTATTAATATAATATATTCCCATTTCCTATTTTTTTATTCGAAATTTAAATATATAGAAAAAAGAAATTGTGATCACCCTAGTGCAATACTTATTCGCTTTTTCATTTATATCTAATTTTGTTTTTTTTTCTGATTTCAAAATATTTCCAAATTTGTAGATTCGTTATTTAAAAATTTTAAAATATATTTTGGGGACACCCTAACACGCTATTTATTAGCTCATTTTATTTATATACATTTGTTTCTGATTTTGCAATTCCAAATTACTTCCAAATCAACGGATTCGGCATTTCAAAATTTAGTCAAAATAGTAGGAATCACCCTAGCATAATATTTAATAGCTTTTATATTCGCAAATATTTTCCAATCTGCGCTTTCGCAATGGAAAAATTTCCACGAAAGAGAAAGCAATAAAACCGGCAATAAGTACCAGCACAACTGGGCATGAAACTAAAACTCGGTCAGACACTAGCGAAATACCTAACAGCGAGCACTCGCTGGCACAAGTGCACACTGTAGTTCGGAAAACCATTTTTGCCAGTTTCGACCGCAAAACTTTGCGCATTTCTCTAGCATAGCAACAACAAGAACAGCAAACCGCTCTATTCAACTATAATAGCAACGATAGAAGCAGAAATGTGCCAACAATTGGATTTTTTTTTTTTTTTCTTTTTTTGTTGGGACAAAATAAGCAATAACAGGCCACACACACAGAAATTCGGCTAAAACCGTTGCGACCAAACAAACACAWTGCAATTGCTTGGTTCAGTTAACTGGAGCACATATGGGGACAATGTATACATATATACACACATACATACACGTATATACACATGTGTGAATTCATCTATATAAAAAGTAAACTATTTTTAGCTTTTCCTTTCTGAGTGCTTTAAATTAAAATAAATTTACCCTAAAAGTATATTTCGATATACTGACACAAAATAATGAATTCTCAGTAGTATTTCAGCTTTTTAAATATAAACCGAAATAGTAGTAAATTTCTGTTAAATTTTAGAATACATGATAGGGTGGTACAAACTGACTTAGATATTTAAAAATTTCCCAAGCTATATGAATTTCTGTTCTTTTAGGATTTAAATAAAAGTTAAAGTTTTAAAGTTTGAAGTTAGCCTCAGATTATTTTAAATAAAATTAAACAGTAATTTTTTATAAACCAAAATGTTTTTCCTCTTTATATTAATACAAATAATAAGAATTAAAAAATATGTAAAAATTAAAATTTTCTAGTCCCGATAATTCGGAGTTACTTAATCAATATTTCTACTAACGAAATTTGTTTGTATTAATAGTTTAGATATGCTCCTCGTTTCTGTTATATTATGCAGAGTTTTTATACAGACATGAAACTCCAAATTTCGAAATCCCGAACACTTAATTATTAACTATCAAATGAACAAAGTATTAAAAAAAAGTATACCTAAATGATTTAGAAACAATTCCGAAAACTAAATTATTAACCATTTAACAAGAGGTATATGTATATATTTAAAAATAAAAGTGTATATTTAATTAGTTACGTATAATCCCGAAAATTCGGGATCCCGAAAACATAATGATTAACCATTTAGCGAAAGATATACATATTTAAACATAAAAGTGTATATTTACTTAGTTTGGTATAATCCCGAAAATTCGGGATCCCGAAAATTTGGTTAGTAACAAAGTACAAACGATGTATTTAAAAATAAATTTAGTAAAATCTCCAAATTTTGGGATCCCGAAAAGCTTTACGTAGCTTTAAAGTACTTTACTAATCTTTATTGCCTTTATTGACGCCTTGCACAATTGCAAATTGTAAGTTAGAAACAAATATTGGGTAGGCGTAGAAGTCTTTTCATACTTTGTCAATAGTTGTCGCTGCAGTCGTATATTTCCAGTGCTACCAATCACATTGTGTCATACCATTTTAAGCTTCATTTAAACAAAAAGAATTTTGGAGAAGTTTAAAAAAAGTTACAGCTGTTCAAAAATGAGTGCAAATAATGAAGAAATTCGCTATATTTGGAAATTTTTGTATACAAAAAAAAAAAAGAAAAGAGTGCCACGCAAGATACCAATGAAATTTGTCAAGTTTACGAAGACGATGCTATATCAGTTCGTGTAGCACAGCGATGGTTCGCTCACTTCTGCTCTGGAAATGAACAATTGCTTTGGTCGACCTGTCGTTGAAAAAATGGATGAAATTATGGAAAAGATTGAGCAGGACCGTCACATAAGTAGCCACGACATCGCTACGGACCTTAGCATTCATCAGGAAATGGTTTTAAAAAATGCTGGCAATAAAAAGAAGCTCGATGTTTGGGTACCACATGAATTGTATGTGAAAAATTTAATGGACTGAATTGACAGCTGCGATTCTTTGCTGAAACGAAATGAAATCGAATCATATCTCAAGCAATTGGTAACAGAAGACAATAATGTGCGAAAAAGATCAGGGTCCAAGCGTGGTGAAACTCAACAAATGGTCGCAAAGCCAGGAGTGACATCTCGAAAGGTTATGTTGAGTGTTTGATGGGATTGGAAAGGAATCATCCAGTCCGAGTTGCTCCAGCCTGGTCAAACGATTGATTCTACTTTTCACTGTCAACAACTGATGAGATTGAAGCAAGCAATCGAAAAAAAATGGCCAGAATTGATTAACAGAAAGGGCTTCGACTTACATCAGAACAACGCTAGACCACACACATCTTTGATGACTCGGCAAAAACTGGAAGAGCTTGGCTCAGAAGTTTTGATGCATCCACCATCTAGCGCTGACCATCCAACATCGGACTACCATTTGTTTCAGTCAGTGTAGAACTACCACAATGGAGTAAAGTTGGCTTCAAGAGCAGCCTGTGACAATTACTTGAATCAGTTTTTCGCCGAGAACCCAGAAAAGTTTCAGACTGATGGAATAATGTCTTCAAAGGGAAAAATGGCAAAAAGTGGTCGACCAAAATGATACATATTAGGCTCATTATAAATATAAAAAAAGTAAGTTGAAGTTGGATTAGAATTTCGATTAACCAATATATAGTAAAAGCGGCACGGTAAAGTTGTTTTTCGATGGATCCAACAATTTGCAAGTTTCTTAATCAATTTTATAGCCTAGTCTATATATCTAGTTTATATCCTAGTCTGTATATATATATATATTAACTTCGTAAATTTTTTTGTCTCAATAAGCGCAAACAAAGATATTATTTGGTGAATGACTTTATTCCAAATTTTAATTAAGGAAAAGTGTTGCCTACATCTTGGCGCCATATAATTTTTCACCCAAGTCATATACCTTTTGTAGGCATTTAAATTTTTTGCGTGTATAATTAAGCAATTTTGTAGAAAAGTATGTAATTATTGCGTGGTATTTGAACTCAGTTAACTGAATTATCCCACTAACTATTCCAAAAAATAAAAATAAGATTAATTTTAGTAGATCGTAAATGCTTTACGATGGGATTACCACAAAAATGCTGATGAAGCAATAATTTTTGCTTCTTCAAAATGTTTAACGAAAATTCGTAAGTTGCTTCAACTGCATGTGAGATCTCTACAATTAGTTCACAAGTCACCCAAATAACTGTACTTAAAAGTTGCACACATTAACTATATTTTCTGACACTTACTTAGAGTGCTGGCAATTTTAAATAGCAAATAGTTTTGACCACTTGAATGCCAATGATTTTTCATCTACAACACTTAATTGGAATTTTCTAACACTGGGTGATACATTTCGCATAAATTTGAAGTTTCACTTCTCTTAAGAATTTCTTCAACGATTGTGCATCAAATAATGCTAACAAATAATTGCCAGCCAACTGCAATGTGCGTGAAGGACTGAGGTCGTAATGTGAGACGCAAGCAAATGGCGAATACAATTTGTCACAGCAACAACAACAGAAAATACAACAAGAGCGTTAAACATGCTGACATCAACAGTAACTAAAAACCGAAACACACACGAGTACATATGTATGTGTATTTAACATGTTTGTTGGAATACCCACTGAGGTGAGCTGCCTGACAAAAGCACACATACAAACTTGCTTGCCAGCGATTGAGTAAATGAATATCCTTAGATCAGCATATCCTTGAGTGACAAATAACATAAGAAAACTTTTTATGATGATTGTTATTTCAAGCTAAAAGTCAATTTCTCATCAGACACACATAGTGGGAGCACATACAGTTAAAAGTACAGCAACGAACGGTTATGGCGAGAGAGAGACTGTGTTAAGTTACCGTCGCATGAAGCTGAAACGACCAACTTGTGTTGATGATGCGTACATCAAATTGTTGTTGTTTTTGTGAGAAAGTTGTTGCTATTTTTGTTGTTGTAATGAAAAAGCTTTATACGCTTTTGTTTGACTATTCACTTTACAGCGCAGCAGACGTGGTTGCTACAACAAAAGCCATTGCAACAACAAGTACAATAACACTTTTATAACATTAACACAGTAATATATTAACGTAGGCGACGTATGGCGCTTACGTCATCAGCGCAAAAGTTAAATATCCGTGACTTTATTGCCATCATTGACTGAGCACCACTCCGTTTGTTCAGGTACATGACCACTAAGTTGTGGACACATACATCGGATAGGTTAATGGTTCACAGCGCGGTGATTGTAAGGTTAGGGTATGACCATGTGTGTAGAAATCAGGTCGGACCTAACCTGAGAGAGAGAAAGAGAGTATATACAACAGATTTAATAGTTGAGAAAATGGTAATATACTTAGGTTAAGTGAGGTTAGTTAGATTAGGTTCAATTAGGTCAGGTTTAGGTGGTTGATCCCCCAAATATTGTATTACGTTGTGATCCCTTAGTTCGACTGCTAAAGCCAGTCCCTTGTGAAGCCCGATAATAACATCTGTAGCTGGATACTCAACTACTGGAACTCAAGACAAAGCGTCTTGAATCCATCACAAATGTTCCTCGGTACTTTATTTTAATGTCCCTTATTTCATTTGCATGCATAAAAGTACAAAATCCGTTGTATTTTAGCCTTGTACTGGCAAAGGCGGAATATTTGAGCAAGAAATATTGAGATAATCGTATCTCATTCTGTTCAGCTTATCCAACCGATATTCGGTAAAGTTTTTAATCTTAATGCTTGAATTTCGATCGGAAAATACATCGTTAGATCTCTCATAACTTACCCTGTGTCAAAAGACGTGGCGAATGTTCAGTTCTTTGTATGTTACTACTGCTTTAGGAGCTCGCTTGAGCCTTAACCGTTCGGCAGTGAAAAGCAAGAAGCTAATGAAGCTCGTGTACTTTCCATTTTAAAGCCAATGAGACTGGATTACCTGACCTAGCAAGCTCATCAACCTTATAGTTCCCCCCAATGCCTCTGTGGCCAGACACCCAAGCCAGTTTTGTCATACAGTAACTCGATGCCAGAAGGAGTCCAGACATCACTTCACTAGTCTCGAGCGTACGGTAGGCGAAGTCAAGATTAATATCGTTGTGAATAGTCACCACTCTAAAAAACAGTAGACCTACTGCTACCGTTTTGGAAAGAAGCTAGCTTTCTGAAAGAAAATCTCCGGACGTGTTAAAAGAGTTTGTTTATTCTCGACTCTCTTTCTTCAGCGGTTAACTCGATGAAGTCTAAATTCACTAACAGTTTGGGAAATGAAACACATTCACTGAACACATTTAACCTTTGGGTTGGTCATCGGACCAAATTCAAAATTCAGCTCTCAGCGATGTATAGTATGATATATGGGTATTGAGAAGAAGAGACCGTATTATACTGTGAGTAGAATAATATTCCATTTGCTTAGTTTGATAAGTAAAGTGTACCATATAAAGCAATATTTGACTTTTGAATAATACTGACGGAGAGAAGCAAGCTTTTATTTGAATTCAATTCGAAGCGAAAAATTCAATAGAATCGACCAGCTTTTGCATCGTGGAAAGTCAATCGACGATTCTAAGTACCCCAAATACCTTGAGCTTTAGCTAAGCTTACGTAAGAAAACATTTGAAATTATGCTTTATCATAATTTTTGGTTACAGGCCATAGTGAATCGGTCTTTATACCTAATTATCTTGGTAAAAAATTCCAAAATTTCAAATAAACGATGTGTTTAAAAAAATGTGTATCTAAATAATTTAGAAAAAATCCCGAAATTTCGGGATCCTTAAAATTTAATCATTAGACATTTAACAAGAAATATATATATCTAAAAATAAAAGTTTATATTGAAGTATTTTGGTAAAATCCCGAAATTTCGGGATACCGAAAATTTAATCATTAGCCACTTAACAAGAAATATATTTATCTAAAAATAAAAGTCCATATTGAAATATTTTGGTAAAATCACGAAATTTCGGGATCTCGAAAATTTAACACATCCTAAAAGTGGAACAATAGATAAGCTATATTTAAAATATCTTCAGTGCAACTTTTCAGCTTACGGCGAGCTTCCTACAATCTATATAAATTTTTGACAATATAGCATGATAACAACACATTTTAAAATTCTCTTTTCTTCTGTTGCATGGTACCAAATTGCACCCACACCAGCTTGCAATGGGTGAAAATACGAGCAGAGGTAACAAACATGCCACATAATAGCCGCAACATTGCTTTCAAGCCCCACAAGATGGCTTTCAATGCTTAATGGGTCATTGGATCAGCGGATGGCAACATAACAATTGACTACTATACATATGCAATATGTATATAAGTCACAATGGCGATTGTGCTGGCTATCTCGATGTTTATGGAAACAACACTGCGCTATCATAACAGCAGCAAAGTGTAAGCAACAAACAAATGGTAAAAGAGAAAGAAGCTATTGATGGCAACAACAAACGCTCACGACTGACTCAGTCAACCAGTCAGCAAGGACGCGCTCGTTGGCTGGTTGGCATCATTAAGTTTGAACAAAGGTTGCAAGAATCATATATACTTTTGTATAGCAACGTCTGTGCAACGATGTTGTCAAAGCCAAAGTGCAAAACGCCAAGTCCTTTTTGAGATTTTGTTTGTGTATATGTCGTGTGCGTGTATGTGTGTACGTGTTTGTGTTGAAGGTGACTTGATCAATTACTCCAACCGATACGAGTTCACAAGCGCGCTTCGAGCGTTGCAACACCTCACAGAAGTGTCCATTAAATCCACTCGTTGCACGAATGAATGCCAAATAAAGCGCACTCACAGCGCTATCAACCACTATGCAACAACTTGCAACACACTTGCGTTCTTTGCCACACCTCAACTAGTGAATTTATGTGCATTTTAGATACGCTGCCACCTTTCACCACACGCCCAACTCCACCGCTATTTGCATGTGTATATTGGTGCCGAAAAACATATGGAACTGGCACAGCGACAAAATAAATAACGGAAAACACCTTGAAGGCAACACTGATATTTCGTGTGTGGTGTCTTTATTGAAATCGTCGCAACTGGCGACCCACTAACGGTTTGTAGTGTTGGCAAGCACATCCTCGCTACAACACACAAACAAACATCTTGTGTATTTGCATGTGTTTGTGTATTTAACCGCAATGTCCTCGCAGCTGTCTTCACATCTGTATGTGAGTGTGTGTGCGTAAGTGAGGTGTCAGTTCTATGCAGGTTTATAGATTTACTATATATGACTTATTTGCCCTGCGGCATTCATTACAAGGCAGTTGAGTGCACAGCGGGTTTCAACTTACCCTATACTATATGTATACAATATATCATAAGATTGACAGCACAAAAAGCCGCAGCTCAGCGCAAAGCGTGGTATATGCCATATAATACATGGGAACGCTTCTTTAGATGTTTGTTTGTATATGTAAGCACGTGGGGAGATCGCTGTAATCACGGTTTGCATGCTGCGAGGGACTTATATTACGAGATTGCATATACAGGGTGTTAAAAATGATAATTTTTGCAGAGAAAGTACATAATTAAATACAAAAACAAGAAAAAAATGTTAACTTATGTTCTGCCGAAGCTTTAAAACACTCCAGAGCTGCATTTCTTACGGCATGAAAGGGTATATAACGATCTTTGTCTGGATCTCTCAGTTTATATGGCAGCTATATGCTATAGTGGTTCAATCTGAACAATATATTTGGAAATTGTGTGGTTTTGGACAATAATCTATGTATAATTTCGTAAAGATAACTCATCACAACAAAAAAAAAAAAAAAAAATTTAATAAATAAATAAATAAATAAAATTTGCTATACAAGAACTTATGTTTGATTGGTCAGTTTGTTTTGCAGCTATAAAGTATAGTGGACTGATCTGAACATTATATTCGGATATTACAGCTTTATCGCAGGAAATATTTTATCAAAAATTTCGAGAAGTTATCTCGTCAAATAAAAAAGTTTTCTATAGAAAAACTTCATTTTGATCAATCTGTTTTTATGGCAGTTATAAGGTATAGCGGACCAATATTTACCATTTCGGCACATGAGAACTTTCTTGCAGAGAAAGTACATTTACAATATTTCATATTGATATCTTAAGAATTGGGGGCTATACAGACAGACTACCGGGTGTTACAAACCTCGTGGAGAATTTAATGCAATAACCTCTTTCAGGGTATAAATAAACTATGAAAAAGATAGGAAATAAAAATAATGAAATCTGTAAAAGATTTTATAGAACAAACTTTTATCCTTTCAAAAAAACAAAATTTGTGGAAATGAGAAATTAAATCTATAATAAAATTTATAATATTATATTTTTATCTTTTCAAATATAAAACAAATTTCTTAGTACGTTTTTTTGATCAACTTATATATAATACATTATACTATCAGAATTACAACTAAAGAGAGAAGAGAAATATCTGTTAAAAGTCAGTTATATACCTTAATCAGAGACACTTAACTATACCTAATGATTTATGGTACATAAAGAAAAGGTATGTGTCTGCTAACTAAGTAGGGAATGTAATATCATGTCGTCATTCTATATATCTTTGATTAAAGGAGCTATTATTTTAATGAGTCAATAATGATTTGCTTAAACAAAGTACAAAGGATTTTAAAGAGGCACAAATAAAACTAAGAAGCATAAAAAAACAAAAAAAAATATTTTTTTTTATAGCATATATTTATGAGCAGTTGAAATCTGTAATGTCACATATTTTAAGGCACATCATCGATGTTAATGTCAACTAGATGGTGAGAAGTTCTATGTGTAAAATAGTGTACAAATACGTAAAAAAAATAAAGAAATATATATGTACTATGTGTATGAGTAACTTTTTAAATAAGGTAGGTGGCTCTGCTAAGTAACTGGACATCAGAATTTGAAACCAATGTTGCTAATCGTATCATTAAAAGCATCTTTTTAGTGTGTTTATAATAAAAAACATAATTTTTTTTATTAAAAAATA
>NW_017537145.1:230262-302140 GCF_001853355.1 Bactrocera latifrons
TTATAAAAATTAATTATAATAACCTTTAATAATATATAATTTCTTTGTGAATAGCTTTTTGAAAATTCTTTTTAGGATTATTAATACCGTTATACTCTTATTTAATTCAAATATATGATATTCTCATGAACCTTTGGTAACCAAAGGACCTAAACTAGTTTATGCTTGACTCATTGGCCAATCAAACCTAACCTAACCTAACTTATGATATACGATACCAGTTACATGTACCGTTTTTTTCGAAAATTTTTTCAAAACTGTTAATATATTAAATACTTTATACTAGCAATTCTTTTTAGGGCTATAATTCGTATTGAGCCTTTCTGTTTTCATAAAAAGAGATAGAGGAAACAACTGTTCCAGTAATAGCGATATCTGCAAATATAATAATAAATGTAGGTTATTATTACTAAATGCAGTCAAAGATTTCTATTGAGCTGAATTTTATGTCTAATCTATGTATGAATTATGGTTCTTACAAAACTTTCAGCAAAAGTCCTTAAACAAAGTGAACCAGTGTCTCTATATATTCATTAAATAAACACAATAATGGAGGACATCTACAAAATAAAAAAGTGACCTCGGATCGCATGTTATTGAAACGAAGTTTCTTCTAACAGAGGAGAACGGTATAAATTTCAGTTTTATATAAAAGTTCGTGTTTTAGTTAAAATCTTAACATAGAACTAGGCACTTCAACGAAGGAAAAAAACTGAAATTGGATTTTTGGCCAACTTGATTTACAAAAAATGAAAATAGTTGTAATCGTCCAAGTCTTTAAGATATAATTCTTAAATTTAAAAGTTTTAAATCCTGTGTAAAATTTCATGAAGATCGGTTTGAGTAGTTCTCGAGAAATCTTGTCAATAGTTTCGAGTAAAACGCGTTTAAAGACGATGCCTAAAGACGGCGCTAGCCTCGAGCGCACAAGTTCTCAAAGCTATATCTCCGAAACTATTACCCGAATCTACTTGAAAATTTAGGACAATACTCTAGAGTTGCTATAGAAATCAATAAGACAATAAAAAAAAATCGAAATTTTGTAATCCGTAAACCACCTAAGGTGAGTATAAGCGATTTGTACAATACATAATCCTAAGAGTAGGTGTTGAGCTAATTTCTACTGTCTTTTCTCTGTTGTTTAGTCAATATTAGAGTTGCTTAGATTAGCGTGGTACCTCGCTTTACTATTAGCTTGTTCTTGGTGTAAACATTTATTGTATTTTTTATGACAAATATAAATCACTCACATGCAGGTTTTAATCACCAACTTACGTAAACATCACTTGCTATTTAATTTTGTATAATTTGAAACCATTGCTTACCTGGAAATAGAAAAAAATTTATGCTTAGTATAATTATTTTGAAGAAATTTGAATTTAATGTCAAAATATAAATTTAAAATTTATGGTCTAGGCCTAGCTTTAAATTATTAGTCTAATTATTTTTAGTGTTAATATTAGTTTATTTAAATTTAGAGATCACGTGATTTTTTATAAACCAATATTTATTACAAATTATTATGACATTTTTGATATGGTCAGTAAGTGAAGTGAAGTGACATATATTTTGAACTGATTGAAAAGACTCTATAGTCTATAGCGTGATCTCTCGCCATGTTGATAGATCAGTTATCTTATCTAACCTAACCATTCACAGTCGGTGCAATTAAAATTAATGGTAAATTAATGCGAGGATTTGAGTGAATGTCACATAAAATATCAAGTCAAGTCAAGTCGCAACGAGCGATGAAAACCACATCATTTTTATATTAAAAGTTTTAAATGTTCACCACTTACTATCATTTAGTAGGCAAACGAACAGACAGACTTAATAAAACATCATACATTTATACTTTGATACATTTTTGATCACATGACCAATCACCATATGATTTAAAATCACATGGTTTTAACAAAATTACAATTGAATAACCAATATATCGGCCTACTGATGTGAAAAAGTAAAACTTACTAAAAGTCTTATGACGTCACATCACATGATGTATGATCATATAAGTTATATAAAAAAAATTTTAAACTCACTTCCATGTACCACATAAATGCTTTGATTTGATAGACTTAACAAAATAACAAATATGCAATTGGACACATTATAGATCACATCATCAGTCATCATAGGATTTAGTTTTGTTAAATAAAATTGTCACTGAAATCAAATTATCTTAATAAATGATATAATATTAGTCATCATATAAATTAAAGAGTAATAACATTGCTGAACACGCGAAGATTTGAAAAGGAAATGATAATACTTCAAACATCACATCACATGATGAAAAACCCACATTTGACATGGCGAAAATAGACTTTTGTGAAAAAGTAGCACTTAATAATGAGTAATAATTGATATCACTTTGCATCACATGATGTAAATACATGACTTCTTATCACGTGACTTTATATCATGCGATGCATAATTTTTACATTTTTTGCTTGATATTTCTAATTTTAAAATTTTTAATTTCAACAAATTGCATAAATACCACATGACCTAGTATCGCATGACTTTAATTCGCTACAATAAACCAGCCGCTACTTGCCATAAGCTGCAATGTATGCCGCTTTTGAGGTGCTAAATAACGAAGCACAACGCAAAGGCACACAGAAGCACAGCGTAAAAATACAAATTTCACTTCAAGCACACACACACGAAAACCAACACGCATTTGAATGAATCTTTGCACACGAAACGTGTTAGTCGTCGTCGCGTGCAAAAAACTTGCCTTTGAAAAGTTTTAGAACGCATTGCAATGAGTTTGGATTTGAGTGAAAAACTTCAAACGCGCTCTGATGGAAACATGAACGAAAAGCGCTGTGCTGGCATGCATGCCTATGCGTGTACAATATGGCTGACAGCAAGGCTCCAGCTAGCGATTGAGTGAGTGCCACGCCCCAGTGAAGAGGAGCAAGTGCGCGCACACAAGCATAGTAGACTGTGCCACATGAGTCCATGAACGCATTTGCAATGAAATCGTGCCAACATTTGCATCGCGTTGCCGTGGCAAACGCATGTGGCAAAAGCTGCTGCCCAACAACAATAACAACGATGGCGTTTAGCACAAAATATGACATTGCAAAAGGGGCATAAAACGCCAGCAAAAAGTTACTGCGCGCAGTGGCGGAAAAAAATAGCGAACACAATTTTTCTAGCGCTTCTAAATGCAACAGCAACAGCAACAACACAAAGGCCCTTGCAAACAAAGCGTAAGCAGAAAAACAGCTAACAATTGAAATTGCGGAAGCAACAACGACAAAAAGTCGGACAGAAAATACGAGTGCACACATATACATATATGTACATATGTACATATATAGATGAGTGCGTGCATTGTCCGTCTGTGCCGCAGCGACACGCCTCGCCGATTACAAGCAAGTTCGCGCGCGCGCGTGTGTGTGTGTGTGTGTGCGTGCACTCGCCGTAACTGGGTTAGCAGCAAAGAACTTTTAAATCCCTTTTTGTTGCGGATGTGTGCAGTTGAAATATGCATCACGTTATTTGTTGTTGTTATTTTGTATGTTGTGAGTGAGTCTGTGCAATGGCGTTAATCTGCGTGCGTGTGTGTTTGCGTGAGTTGCCAATTCGCGACTTGCTCACTTCTGCTTGTGTATTTTATTGTGCATTGTTTTACAATTCGTTGCTGTTGTTGTTGTTGCAAGCTTGTTTTGCGTGAAATGCTTGCCATGTTTTGTCCAGCATTTTTGCAGACACTTATGTGTTATATATACATTTGTAAATATATTTAGATTTATTTATATATGCGCGCGAGCAGTTGCAGTTTTTGGTAGCTTTTGTTGTTTTTTTACTTTTTTATACCCTGAACAGCACTGAATCGATTTTTCTGCTCTGAATACCGCAGGTTTTGAAATATCGCTTCGAAATTTAGCACATTTCCTTCTGTCTGCTAGAAATTGCTTATTTGTCAGAACCGCCGATATCGGACCACTATAGCGTATAGCTGCCATACAAACATACTTATCAAAATTAAGCTTTTGTATGGAAACAGTTTTTACTTGACGAGATATTTTCTTGAAATTTGACACAGATTATTGTCTAAAACAAAGCTACAATCTAGGTAGAAATTGTTTGTTTCAGACAACTATAACATATAGCTGGCATACAAACTGAAGGCTCCAATTTAAGTTATTGTATGGAAGACTTTTTTATTTGTCAAAGTAAATTTATGAAACTTGGCACAGATTATTATCAAAGGCCAAGCTATAATTTTCGAAGAAATTGTTAAGATCGGATCACTATAGCGTATGGCTGCCATACAAACTGACCCATCAAAATTTAGTCCATGTATAGAAAACTTTTTTATTTGACGAGATATATTTACTAAATTTGTCACAAATTATTACCCAAAGCCAAGCTATAACTTTTGGAGAAATTGTTCAGATCGGAACGCTATAGCATATAGCTGCCATACAAACTGACCGTTCAAACTTAAATCCTCATATGACAAACTGTTTTATTTAAAAGTATATCTTCACGAAATTTCGTGTGAGATATGCTGATCTCTTGAAGCATATCTGTAATCTGCGAAGAAATCGCTGAGATCGGACCACTATAACATATAGCTGTCATACAAACTGACTGAAGAAAATCACGTTGAAGGCCTTTTTATGTAATAAGAAATGCACGTTTGAAAGATAGAGTAGTGTCACTTCGGACAAAGTTAACGATTTTTATTGTTTTTGTGTAAAAAAAAAAAATATTGTTTCGTCAACAAAAATACAAAGCAGCAAATAAATGTTGACTGCGGCGCGCACACGAGATGACAGCAATTTGCCACAAAAGCAATAAGAGCGAATGTTGCACGGAGTTGCAAAAACAACGACAAAAAAAGACATTTTTTTTAAAGCAAATATGATTTCTAAAAATATTAAGCGCTTTTTGCAAATTGAGCAAATCTGCCAAAAGTTTGCAAATTTTTTCGCCATTTCTATAATACTGGACACACTCGTACCCCCTTCAAGCGCTTGGCAACAAAACAGCAGCAACGAAGAGTGAACGCCAGCTGCGCAACAAAGAACAGCTGCAGCGAGCAGGCGGGTCCAATGACCAGCGAATACAACCCTTGCCATGAACATTGCGGCAATACTGCAACCCCTTAGCCTATATATAGGCGCAACGAACTGTGTGTATATGTGTGCAAATGTGTAGTGGGCATATACAACAAGCTCTCTACTCTAGTTGACGCTCTAAACATTCTAACTGACAGCATATGTGCATGTATGTGTGTGTGAAGATTTCTAAAAGCCTATATATGTGCATATGTGTAAGTGCGTATGTTTTTTGTTGCAAGCAAAAGTTTTTGAGCATTTTGGGCACAGCGGGACAAGAGCTAATGACACGGGCACACAGAGGCACTTATGCGCATACATACACAGGCATATAGTGAGACTCATACACAAACATACATGCATAGAAATGTAAACATATACAATATACATGTGCATATACAACATACAACCAATTTATGCACACATATTCAAATTCAAGCGTGTGTGAGCAAAAATAAAAACGCAAATTTAGACTGAACAACAACCTTAACAATAGGACACATAACAACATAACAATAAAACAAGCAAGACAACGCAGTAAATGTGCAAAATAAAAAAAAAAAAGAAGAAAGCAAAGTATGTTGTAAAGGTAGCGCATTGATAGTTGCAAACAAAAAAAGGCCAGCGGAAGGATGCATGTGTAAGTTAGAGGTACAGTAATGCATCCGCCAAGTAAATGATGAGGCATCAAGGGGCGGGTAAAAAGTTGTATGCTTTAAATACCGTTAGACAAGTTAGCAACATGCGCTATATGCATACAAATACATACACATTTGCAGCTGTGTACAGTTGGGGTTTTACTACTAATGCACTTGAAGTTGAAACAGTGGCGGTCTAGGCATTAGGAAAAGCAAGAATACAACTTATTGCTAAATATTGCTTATAATATTGAAAATACCAAAGATAACGCGATGTAAGTATCAATAATTTCTTATATTAGTAAGTAATTGCAAAGAGCTGCCACCTGATTTTTTTTTTTTTAAATACTTCGCAAGCGTAAATTTTTATAGTTGAAAAATAATTCCACAGATTTGCCATTACTTTTTAGAATTTTTTTTTTTATAAAATTCAAGTTGAAAATTTTAATTCCTAATTAAAAAAAAATCCACCTAATTCTGAAAAAAAGCTTTTTATTATAGACATTTATAACATAATTCTTTTTTGTGGTTAACATGAAAATACAAATAGTTGCGACTGAATACAAAAAAAAAACATTTTCTATGAAAAATTTTTAAAACGTAATTTTTATATAATAAAAAATTTATTGCAACCTAATTTCAAAAAACAAATTTTTTTATAAAATGGTATTATAATGTATATTTTTTATATTTAAGAAAAAAAATTACAAAGAGTTGCCACTTTATTTTTCAATAATAAAAAAAATTTCTAAAAAATACTTTTATAGGGTCAATATTTTATATTAAAAAAAATAATTACACAGAGTTGCCACCAAATTAAAAGAAACCTGTTTCATTAAAAGCGTCTATAACTAGATTTAAAAAAAATAAAGAAAATAGTTGCAAACAGTGGCCTTCTAATTTTTAAAATGATTGCTTTGAAAAGCTTTAAAAGCGTTACGAAGTAATTAAAAAAATATTTTGAAAAGCTTGGAAACGTAATTTTTCTATAATTAAAGAATATTTTCAAAGAAATACCACGTTTTTTTTTAAAACACATCTTTTAAAAGTTAAAAAGTAACCACAAATAGTTGCCAAAGAATGAAAAAAAAAAATATATTTTTACGAAAAGTGTTTAAAAGTTTATTTTTAAAAATTTAAAAAGACATATTTTTTATAATATAATGACGTGTTTTTTTTCATTAAAAATAATTACATCGAGTTGCCACCTTTGAAAAAACATTTTTTTATCAAAGGATTTTAAAAAAAGATTAAAAAATATTTACAAAGAGTTGCCACCGAATTAAAAAAAATATTTTTTTTTTTTATGAAAAGTTAAGTTAAGTTTAAGTTGCTATTACGGAAACTCTATAGAACTAAAAAAAATTATAAGAGTTATCACCTGCGTACTAAAAAAAGGGATATCTTATCTTACTAAGAATTGATACCAAATTTGTTAATTATTATTTTTTTAATATTTTAACCAAAACTTGTATAACTTATTTATTTTTTTTTTAATCAAGGCAGAAAAGCAGAGTTGCCACCTAATTAAAAAATAATAATAATGAAACATTTTTTATAATAAAAATAATTGCAAAGAGTTGAGAGATAATTTTAACACTTTTTTTATAAAAAATGTTCTAAAACGGAAATGTTGTAAAACTAAAGTAATAATTAAAAACAATTTTTATAAGAAAAGAGTTGCCACTAAATTTTTACAAGCATTTTTTATAAAAATTTAACAATATGCTTTTAGTTTAGTATCGTATATTATGTAGTTTTTGAGAAAAATGGTTGCCATCTAGAAAAATTATTTTATTTTATATTTGAAAAGAGATTGCAAAAAACAATTAATAAAAAATATAAACCGTTTTCAAATCTCATAATGCGGTCGGGTCCTTTTCCAAGCAATTACTATGTTTTGTGGCAAAAAAAAAGAATAATTTCAAAAGTTAAAGAACTAATTTTACCGCTGAAGTAGTGAACTTAATATAAAATAATTTTTCTTGACCCTCCTCATGCGTTTGTCCACCGCTGTATACAAATGTAAGTGCATGAGAATTGTTGCTAATGTGTCACACAGCCTTCAGCCAACTTGCTGACATTATTAGCTGAAGCATAACCTGATAGTTGCCGCATTTATTGTACATCAAATGCGTTCTTTAACCAGCGGATTTACGCCCGAAAAAGGCATAAAGAAGAACGCCCGGCAGCCCGGCAATCGATGTCTTTTGTTTAACAAGAGATTATGAAGATTTACAATCATTTTGAATGTACAAAACATGTACTTGTTGGAATTAATGTACTTGAAAATCGTCTACTAACAATTTCACAAAGAAGTGACTCCATTTCGACAAAGTTGAAGTTTGCGCGGTTATTGTGTGAGAACTCGCAAGGAGGTGTAGTAAGAGAGCTTTGCTATGTTACATGTGGATGGCCTGAGGTACAAAATTGAAAGGTTGTTGAATATAACCTTCAAGGCTTTTTTAAAGGCAAAGCATTGGTTGGAGAATTTAGTTACAGACATCAACAAGATACAGGTCTGGTTTCTCAGTGGATGAAGTGCTTTCAACTAATCGCGAAAAAAAAAACTAATGTTTCCTTAAAGTTCAAAAGCAAACATTCAGACACTTTCTTCTTTACTGTTCGATCTTTGCAAGACTGAGTTTGAAGCATCTATGCAGTCATACTTTCGGTGAAGCAGGAGACATAGCCGAAACTGATATTAATTGTATCAAAAAATTTGTAATCAAACCAAGAAGGTTTTTCGATTTATGGACGTCGTTATGATCAATTATATAGGTTATGTAGGAGTAAGCTGTCCAAGTGAGATCCCTATTTTGATCAACTATTTCACGTAACCTAACTTAATCTACGAAAAATGTCTTTTCAGAAACATTTCGATCAACTCACTAGAGCTGTTTGCATCATGGAGTACCTACATAAGAAGGCTCATTAAAGAGCATGTCTGTATTCGAAAAGAGAGCTCCAGAAAAGAATCAAGATGATTTAGAACACGAAAAGAGGTAATGGATATCTTTAAAAGTTCCTCAAAAAGAGAACTTACTGCCAAAATCTCTCAAACGAAAAACCAAAAATAATTTGTTGACTTAAGTCCTTTTTTGAAGTAAACTCTTTGCAGATTGAAGGTATTCTAAATTTTTAGAAAAGGGAACACAGAAACTAACACAATAATTCATTATCACAAAAGAAAAAAAAAATTTAAACTAACCGCACTTTTTTGAGATCTTCTGTAAGATCGCGAAAAGCTGGTAGAGGTCGCCAATGAAAACTAGCCTCACTTTTTTTAAGTAAGGTCTTTACAGAAATGTAAACTGGTACCCACAAATATTATAAACTCCCACAGGAAAAATGTAAGGCTAAAGTTTAATTTTTACTGGGCATTGCCGACTCAGAAAGAATCTGTACAAAATTAATACAGATTTTTGTGCAAACTGTTGATTTTGTGACATGGGGTGGGAAACTGCCGAGCATCTAATTCTAGGCTGTAAAGTAATATGTAGAAGCAATCTCAAGGCTCTTGAACCTATATATTCGAGTAGAGATCATATCAGCATAATAGCACCCAGCACGATTTTGTAATTTTTTTCGAGTTCTGGGTCCTATAAGTCTTTTATGGCAGTCAAATACCGAAGAGAGCAAAAAGGTATCGTTTGCTTTGTACTGCTGTAGAGAAGGCCTTTGGCTAAAGGTGAGGTCTTTCATCGAGAGTTGCACTCTGGTTCTACGACACTACAGTCAAGACCAGTATATTCTAAGAAGTCTTTATGTTGTGGAGGGTTCTAGAAAAGACCAAATCGAAATCTTAGCCCATATACCGGATGGAAAAGAGCCGTTAGAGTAGAGGGGAAGTGAGCTTCTTTACAGAGGTGTCAAAGCTGAGGGGAAGACTGGTGAAGGGGTTTACTGGCAGCTATTCCAGCTTCTGACTTCCGATTATTCCAGTGTCTTCCAAGCCGTGGTTTCAGCCATTAAGATAGTAGTAAATTTTTTGCTGCGAAGAGCCGCCTCCTTCAGAGAAGTAACCATTGAATCAGATAAAAGAGTGGCGATACTATTTTTGAACTCATTAACACTGAGCTCAGGGTTAGTTAAAGAGTTCCTAACCTCGCTATTAATAGCATCGAGCGTGTTTGTGATAAGACTGGTATGGATGCTAGGCCACAGTGGAATCGAAGTAAATTGCAAAGCGGATGAGCTAGCAAGGAAAAACATCCCAGAAATGCTATCGATAGAATGAGAGCGGGTGGGTGATCCCGTATCCTCTTGTGTTCTTTACTACTTAGCCAGCGCTGAACCATCACCGGAATATGCACAGTCGCAAAAGCTTTTTGTCCCAAAATCGAACGGGAAAATCTAGTGATCTTTGCGCTCAGTGAGGCCAGCCTCTCCCTAGTTGTAAGGCTTTTAACACGCCATTGCCCTAATGGCTTGTTGGGAATTGTATCAGACGATATATGAAGTAGCTATTTACTTTTGTATTTACACTTGTATTTTTTTCTAGAATGCGAAAGATGCTTATAGTCAATGAACTACAAATTCACCCAGTTCTAAACTAAAAAAAAAAAAAATGAGCTCTATATTTCAAACCATACCTCAATTTCGCACACAAAACTTACCAAAGTCAATAAATTCTGAAAAATATACCAACACATTTTTTTAACGAAAACAATAAACAAGTTTTGTTGGCGAAATTGGAAAACATAATTGCAACTTTGTGGCGCAGCGTTGGTAGAACAAACAACCCGAAATCAAATTCGTCAACTTTTCCTAAAGAAAATTAACATAATTTTTTGCATCCCTGCGCACATTGCCGCAAGAAACTTACACATCAACTTGCTACTCGCTTCATGCTACTTGCTACTTGCAATAACTCGCAACTAATAAAAACCGCAGCACTTTACTGGCGACTGCACCTGCTGATTGTTTGCCACCAACAAATAACAATAGCGCAACCGGGCTAACGGCACTGCTCGGCCAAAGACAACAACTAGCGCGCCACCAAACGAACGTTAATTCCGCAACTTTGCGCACCACCAACTAACCAGTGCAATAACGGCAACAGCAGCTCAGCCACCAACTGTGCCACAAGTAGAGATACTCGAAGCGCGCAGCCAACGTCAGCTCACTGCGGCACTGTTGCTGGTGTCGGTCAAGGAAGTTATGGCGCTCGCAAATGCAACACGCAATTAAATTTAATGAAACCAACTTTCTTGCGCGTTGTTGCGCTGACAGCGTTGCAACCAACTTGTCGGCGAAAGATATGTACCGTGGTATGCTTGTTTATGGGTTAGTTGGCATTTCGGAGGTTCTTAAATAGATAAGTAGACTTGTTCAGTTAACTGTTTACTTGCAAGTAGCTAATAGCACTGAGTTAGAATACTGAGGTTGAGAGAGATAACTACTAAGAACTTGCCAAGGGAGTTTAGACTTTCAGCTTTTGGATGAAACAACTAGGTTAAAACAGGAGATAGGGTTCTGAAACTCGATGTATACGAATTCTTTCCGAAGCCTTAAGTGGAATTGAAGCTAAAAAAAAAAGAGTTTTTTAAAAAAGTAAGTTCTGAAAATCGGCTCGAGCAAAAGTCATTTATTTGGAATTTCAGTCACGCCCATTTCCTATATAATATTTCATACAAACTGAAAATTTCTCACACATACTCAAATAATTCGAAAAACACTTCAAATATACGTGTCTAGTTGTTAGAACCGAAGAAAATCGAAGCACGAATAATGACAAAGTATGAAGGAGAGAGAGAGCTGTCAAAAATATACATACCGAAGCGAGAGTAATGAGAGAGAGAACTCATCGAGATTACAAGAGAGAAATTGAGATAGGCGATTGGCAAGCATATATCTCGAAAAGTCGATCTATATGTTAAACTTAAAAAGTAGTATATTAAAAAAGAGAGTTTGTGAAAATAATTTATTTAAAAAATTCGACCACTCCCACTCTCTAAGAAATTTTTTAAACACCCTGAAAAGTCTTGAATTTCACAATTTCAAAAACATATGGGATCGCTCAGCTTACAAAACCGACCAGAAATGTTGAGCGAGTGAGAGAGAGATAGAGAGAGAACTGACAAGAGCATGTCTCTGAAAGTGAATAAAATGTAATAACAAAGTTAAATTAAGAGTTAGTCCTAAAATCAATATTTAGGGGCCTAAGTACGTTTGTATCAAAAATTTAAGTCGAACCGAATCAAACTCAAAACACGTTAAAAATTCTTGAGATTTATATGTTCGACAAATTATAACAAAAAAAAAAATAAAATAAATAAAAAAAAAATGGTTATACTAACGCTCAAACCTTCGAAAAGCACTACATATAAAGCTCTCTTCTACATTGTGATTGTATAACAGTACTTTCTAAAACTAATAAGAGGGTTGGTCAATACTTATTACCTTCTTATTTATCTCGCTCTCACTTGCCGTCAATCTCAACGCCTAGCAGCCAACAGCTGACCACTAGAATACAAATCGCAGTGATGTAATTTAAGAGTGCTGCTGAATCCATTTGCTGGACCGTAAGAAAAAGAGCGTGAAAGATAGAGAAATAGAGGAATTAAAAGTGCGAAGAAAGATCCAGCACGCTTTGTCAATGCAAAAATGTTGTTATTAAGCGCGAGCAGACGGCATTCTTCGGCGATTGCAGTGATTCTTTGCAAAACAGACACGCCAACTACAAATTTTGCATTCGTTCTTAGGCACATAGGCAGGGAAACTTTCTTAATTTTATTGAGTTTTGAGTTTTTTCTTCGCAGCAAATGAAGCGTAGGGCGCTAAAAACACACATATTTCCGAACAGTTTTTTATTATTGGATACTTTTCTGCCACATTTTTGCGGCCGAGTGCTGTCGAACACGCGCTGAGTTATAATTTTTGAAGGGAAACAAATGCATATTTGCTCAAGGCAATAGTAAGTCAGTAGCAGTAGTTTTGTGGATGAAGTTTTATACATATATTAATAACTTGATGGGAAGTACAAATTCAAGCGATATTGCATTTTTGAGGCAAGTTGAATAGAAAAAATGCTTAAAAGTTGAGTGAGAGTAAACTAAACTTAGGAGGTTTAATATGAATTCATGCTCTCTAGAGGAACCATTTAGATAAGTTTTCTACTACACCGCAATCTTAATCAAGTTTTTTGCTCAACTTCATCTCACATTTAAGTAGAATTGAAGTTACTTAGTAGCAGACTCTATGCTTGAAAAGTAAGCTCTAATGAGACTATACATATAAACTAACATTATCTTTACGGCTAAGAAACAAACCGATATATGAAAAGCATTATATGAAGGAAGAACAGCTCCTCATAGAGTGACTAATTCCTACATCGGTTCGTAATTCCTTGCCGGAGTTCCAGAAAATAGTTGAGATATTCTGTGCTTGACGTCACATCCACAAAAGATGTTTAAAAATCCCACAAGAAACTTTACGTTGATTTGAAAATGCTATTCTACATCATATACTCCAAGACTTTCATTAATAAATTTTAACGAAAATTTATCATCATTTCATAAAGTTACTACATCTTGTCCAAAGGAGAGTCTGTAAAAACAAAGTGTAGAGCTTTTCATCATTCACGCAAGAATACATAAAAAAAGAAAAGTTTCAAATGTAGTTTAAAATCGTGTTATGTGGAAGGCGCCCATTTTCACTGTGTAACATTAAAATGTTAGAGGAATGCCACATATCATTTAGAAGTCCTAATGGTATTTAAGCTGGGTGAATTAGGCTGTTAGGCCATTAGTGATTTAAGAGACATATATTTACATAACACTTATTAGAGGCAGGGCCTTGACCACTTTTTCAAAACGACCCTCTATGCCAAATTACAGTTTTTTTTTATCTTATTTAAGGGATTTAAGTAACGGACTTTCATACGTTTCCGGTTAATGGCGTTTTATGCGCTTAGTAGTGGTGCGATTGTGACTAAATATGCCAAAACTAAGTGATTTTCTAGTATAGAAATATACACTTTACAGAACTAGACGAAGTAGTTTGATGGGTGATCCAATGTTATGCAGCGTGGACAACATGTGGTCATGCCCAATGACAACGCAATGTTAATGTAACTGTATTTTTTCCATATGTTTGGAACACTTCGCTTACTAGTGTTGGTTACAAAGTAGCGTGGTGCTATCTCGTCCTACTTTTTGCAGAGGCATTATTATGAACTATGCTATCACAATCGAAGTTAACATGCCAGAATATATCGATTTAACAGTGCTTAAATAATATACATAGGTTATAATGTAGTGGGTCTCACGCATATTGGTTATACATAAACATTCAAAATCTACGAAGCGGAACGAACAGAATAAAGATCAAGCGAAAGCAATCAGCTCTATATAAGTGTCAAATTACAAGAAAAAATTTCTATAATAACACTAATAAAGTATGATATCTATCTAAGATTAAGAAATAATTAAGGTAATGAGTATCAACTAGAATATGCAATAAAAAAGCATAGCGGGTGCTTTTTTTGGACTTATGGTGCTCAGTGCTTGCCATACTACCTTTTTCGCTTGAGTTTTAATTTTTCGGAAAAAAGTGATTATGGATTGATGCAAATTTATTGCTTTCTAGTTACACTAACTTATCAGATTCATTGCAAAACTGTCTGATGAGTGTTACTCCTATTTCGTTACTCCACAGTCGTGACGTTTCATAGTTCATCTTTAATATTATTTTGCTAGCCTTTGGTCAAAATATTTTTTGAGTTTTTTTTAATGACATTTTTTTGTTTTTTTTTGAAAGAATAAGGAGTATTTATGGACAACTATTCGCTGTTATTTTTTAAACAAGCGAATATTCCATAATTACTATAATAAATATTACATCTTTTTTTTTTATTTAAAGCTGAACCTCGCAGTCATGGTTAACTTACGGAATCGAACATCTGGATTCATGTTCATATATATGTATATATAAGTCTACAAAAGCGGTTTGAATCCAGATCTTCGTTTCCGTTAAGTTAGTCTTGACTACCAACATATGTATAAATATATTTAAATATTGTGTTTATTTATAATTGATTTTAGTATCACGAACTGTGAAAGCCAATAACAATTCACCGAAAGAGCAGACACTTTAACCTCTATAGATGATAAGGCTTCCACAGACGATAAGACCAGCTAAGTTGTGTGTTTATGAGTAAGCAATTGAGAAGAAGAAACTATTAAGACTGGTATAGTTTTCATATATACGCATCGTCACCTAAAAAGCAAAATAATGAAACATCACTTTACAAGCGAAGGAAAAATGATGTAATAGAAACCACCAGCCCAGCGAGTTTTTGTTATATATTGGTTATATATGACAGGGTAAGCTGAAAATTTTGCTGCTACATTTTCTTAATATATAAAAAAGGTACGTATCACGTAGCCTGTTCGCGATGGACTCCTAAACTACTGAACTGATTTCAGGAAAATTTAGCATAATGCGTCCAGTTCGAATCAACTTAGAAGATAGGACAGTTAGACAATTCATAAATAAAAAATTTAGTGAAAGCTCTATTAAATGGGTGCTCTCTTAGGCGAACACCCCCATTAACCATGCAAATTGACCGGCCCATAATTTGTTGATGTTTATTAAGTACAATCTATTAAGTGGACAACTCTATTTAATGGACAGAAAGGCTGGTAACCAAACATTGAGAAAGCAACCTTAAATTCGCTATTTTTTCCAATGAAATTTATTTGTATGAACATATTCAAACCTCAAGTACAATCCCTTGGATTCTTATACCGACAAAATCGTTTTCGCCTTTATTCGTAAATAAAATTTTCACAGAATTGAATAGTTTATTATTTGAATAAAATGTATACCACACCAATGCGTGGCTGCATCCCCTAGTATGAAATATGTATGTTGTGGTGAATCCTAAGCCAAAAAAAAAAAAATTAATTTCGATTTGCTTTAATTGTCTCTTATAAATTAATTTCAAAGTGTTCACATTATAACATACATTATTGTCAGAGGCTTATAAATAAAAAAAAAAACTCTAAAATGGACTTCATCTAGCCAATATCGCAATAAAAATATCTCAGCGCAGAAATGTAGGCAACGTTTTCAGATACATTTTTTGTCCGACGTAATTATGGGTTTGCAAAACAACATATGTACATTTAGGTGTTATGTACAGTTAGAATTTTTATACTCTCGCAACAAAGTTGCTAAGGAGAGTATTATAGTTTTGTTCACATAACGGTTGTTTGTAAGTCCTAAAAGTAAAAGAGTCAGATACTGGGGATTATATACCAAAGAGATCAGGGTGACGAGTAGAGTTGAAATCAGGATGTCTGTCTGTCCGTCCGTTCGTCCGTGCAAGCTGTAACTTGACTAAAATTGAGATATCATGATGAAACTTGGTACACGTATTTCTTGGCTTCATAAGAAGGTTAAGTTCGAAGATGGGCAAAATCGGTCTGCAGCAACGCCCACAAAATGGCGAAAACTGAAAACCTATAAAGTGTCATAACTAAGCCATAAATAAAGATATTAAAGTGAAATTTGGCAAAAAGGATCGCATTAGGGAGGGGCATATTTGGCCGAAATTTTTTGGAAAAGTGGGCGTGGCCCCACCCCCTACTACGTTTTTTTGTACATATATCGCAAACTGCTACAGCTATGTCAACCAAACTCTATAGAGTCGCCCACTTATGGACCAAAAACCATATCTCAGGAATTACTCGACCGATTTCAATGAAATTCGGTATATAATATTTTCTTAACATCCTGATGACATCTGCGAAATATGGGTGAAAACGATTTACAACCACGCCTTCTTCCAATATAACGCTATTTTGAATTCCATCTGATGCCTTCTCTGTATAATATATACATTAGAAACCAATGATGGTAGCGGAATAAAACTTTACACAAATACGGTATTTGAGCTGAGGTATCCCTTGTGGAAAAATTKTCGTGATCGGACTATAACTTTTCAAGGTCCCTGATATCGAACACGAAGAAATCAGTGCCTAACCTAACCTAACCTAATTTTTGACCGAAAATATTGGTAAATCAATACAGTTAAAATAAATGAAAATACAATTCAATACTCAAAGTACACAAATTGATCTAATGTAAAGAATTTTACAGCAAAATAAAAAAGATATGTAAATGACGGATAAGGAAATCCCGATTATCACTTTATCATGCGAGAGTATAAAATGTTCGGTGATACCCGAATTAAGCCCTTCCATACTTGTTTTCTTAATGTATAGTACATATATTTAAGAATACGCACAAAATGATTTATATCGTTCCGGTGAACATTTCCAAAGTTGCAGGCAAACTTTAAAAGGCGTCTCAGAGTGCTTGCAAGTACAAGACCAAACGCCTTTCATGAAGTTATTCAAAGGCTTCTTAAATCTCTTTTTTAAGACTATGTTATTTTACTTGTTATATTAAGAATAATAAGCCATTGGTTACCTTACTCACTCAAAACCGACGCTCGGGAGGGAGGGTAAGGGAGTCTTAAACGGGAAGAGAGTTTTTTTTTTACCTATCGTTATGAAATCACTTCAGGTGTTGAAAAAAATGAGTCTAGTTATGTGTGCCTATGTCCAATCACAATACGGAAACAGCGGAATGAAAGCAAAGCTAACAATTCAAGATCATGTAATTGTACTTTACGCGGGTAAATTTTAAAAAAATGAGAGCAATTACACTGATTACATAATATATATTTTATAATGTATGATGATGGACTGTGAATGACGACCTATTATAGACACTTCTTTATAGCTATAGCTATTAGACTCAATTGCGACCTAACCTAGAGCAATAAATTGACAATTTAAAAATTTTTTTTTTGTGTTATAAATACCATTACATCACATCTCATATAAGTAATATTCAATACTTAAATATTCTCTTGTAATTCGTTTTATTTCCCTTCTGCCCCCTATTTCAAAATAAAAAAGAAAAAGTGTGTTTATTTTTAAACTGCAGCAGGTAAACGAGAGCGCATCTAGTGCAAATACTTATCAGCCTTCATTATTTTATTATGGTTCCAGCGAAACCTTAGACATACTAACTGATAGAATTTAATGAAATAACAAGAATAGGCGCATTCTCGGCCATAATTCACTCTCGCTTATCATTTCAATTATGCTGCGTGCAAACCATCACATAAGCGCCGGGGTCACACGCGGGTTAATGGTAACAAAAATATAATTTTGTGAAGAAAAATGTTGTGCAATTTTTAAGTGAATCTACAAAATATGCAACTGCAGATAGGTATAAAAGACACTGCAAAGCGCTTAGAACTGAATAGTAATTTCGTGAAAGGCCGGCGAAATGCGCTGTGTCTTAGCTTGCTTCGTCAGCATTGTGGGCTGCATGCTCGTAGCTGGACAAATCTTAGAGCCAACACATCAGGTGAAATATGCCGATAAGGTGTTTTTGGAAAAACAAAAATTTCTGCTCGAAATAGTGCATCGCATTGAAAATCCGTTGTTGTTCGAAGAGTACCTGAAATATGCCAAGGATTTCCATTTCGAGAAAGCGGATTATACGGTGAGTTGTGTGAAAAGTGGGTGAGCGTTAAGAAAGCGGCTATGGTCGCCAGGAACTCTTCTGAATACTAGTGTATGTTGGGCTTGGATGGACTTGAGGAATCTGTGGTCTACATTATATGGGTGATAGATATCTGATACTCGTCATGGAACTGGTCTGCATACTAGAGTTCGTTGCGAGGCTATGAAGCCTTAATTTTTTTTTATTTTTTTAGTTTTTTAGTTTTTTTATTTATTTTTTTATGATTTATTATTAAAAAAAAATTTTTTTTTTAGATTTATTTTTATTTAATTTTTTTTTTTTTTTTACCATTCTCTTATTTTAATATATTTTTAATCCACCACCAGCAATATGACTACTACATGGAGAAATTCGTCGGTGCCTACAAGGCAGGCTACATACTACCACGTGGTGAATTCTTTGGCGCTTTGGTAAAATCGCATATTACGCAAGCGTTGGGTCTCTTTAATCACTTCTACTACGCCAAGGACTTTGAGACGTTCATGCGCCTTGCCAGCTGGGCGCGTGTGCACGTCAGCGAAGGCATGTTCGTGTATGCGCTCAACTTGGCGATCATACATCGTGACGACAGTGAGGGCCTAATCTTGCCAACCATCTACGAAATATTGCCACAACACTTTTTCACCAGCAAATTGGTGTATGAAGCGCAAAAATTCGATTACGATGTGTGGAGCAAGCAAATCATGTACGAGAAAGAGTACAACGACTACTTGTATCAGGATAATAAGGATGCTTATAGCACACACGCGCAGCTTTATACCAAAGATTGGAAAACCTGGCAATGGTGGAAGATGATGGGTTTGGCGGAGCATTGGTATGCGGTAGATGGCGCGCAGGTGCTAACTGGCGTTTCGTCGGTAAACATGGATATACTTAAGGATACACACATCTACTTCATGCCTACCGATTATACACGCAATGTGGAGTGGTACAACGAGCAGTCGAAATTATCATACTTCACCGAAGATGTGGAGTGGAATGCTTATTGGTACTACGCGCATATGGATTATGCTTACTTCTTGAACAGCAGCCAATATGACTTTGCGTCCGAGCGACGCGGCGAGTACTGGGCACATAATATGCAAACGTTGTTGGCACGTTACTATTGGGAGCGTTTAACGCAAGAACTCGGCGAAATACCCGAATATTCTGCGCGTAGTGCTTACGAGGAGGGCTATCAGCCGCAATTGAACAGTTATAACGGCATCAAGTTCGGTTTTAGGGAAAATCATTTCGATCACAAGCATTATAGGAATTTCGATCAATTCAACCGTTTCATGTTCTACTACCGACGCGTGACGCTACTGCTCGAACAGGGTCACATCACCACCGGCAACGGCATTGTGATTGATTTGCGTAAACCCGAGTCGATTGAGGTTTTGGCGAATCTGTTGGAGGGTAATGCTGATTTATTTGATTCACACTACGAAATCTATTGGCGCGTGCTCTCGCATATGTATTTTGCTGGCGCTGAGCCCGATGCTTTGCATGTGTTGCCACATATTTTCCTTAATTACGAAACCATGTTCCGTGATCCGTTCACATACAGTTACTACAAACGCTTCTATCAGGTGTTGTCTAAATTTGTCTCGTTGTTACCGGCTTACAAGAAAAGCGATTTGTTGTTGCCTGGCGTTAGCGTAACGGATGTGCAAGTGAGTGAGCTGTTGACCTACTTCGATTACAGCGATTTTGATGTGAGCAGTTTGCTGAATGACAAAATGGTGTTTGACGATGGTCAATATGTTTGGAATAAAATGTTGTTGGCCCGTCAACAGCGTCTCAATCACAAGCCATTCACCATGGACTACATCATCAAGGCTGATAAGCCGCAAAAGGTTGTGATACGCGCTTTCCTCGGTCCGAAATTCGACTCAAATAGACGTGTGCTATCTTTGGCGCAAAATCGTGAGAATTTCATTGAAATTGATGAGTTCATTTATCAGCTAGCCGCTGGCGAGAATAAAATTGAACGCAACTCAAGCGATTTCTATTGGACTATTGGGGAGCGCAGCTCTTACACCGCGCTCTACAAGTCGGTAGTGCTCGCTTACGAGGGTAAGCAACAATTCGTTGTGAATGCAACGCAATCTCATAATGGCTTCCCCGATCGTTTGCTATTGCCGCGTGGTTGGGCCAAGGGTTTCCCAATGCAGCTGTTCTTCTTTGTGGCTCCATATAATGGCGCTCAAGAGCACTATCCTAGTTATGAGCATACATCGTTTGCTGGTGGCATCGGTTCGGGTAAACGCTATATTGATGATATGCCACTGAACTATCCATTCGATCGCCCGATCGATGAAGTTGAGTTCTTTGTACCGAATATGTTGATAAAGAACGTTAAGGTGTACCATGAGGACACATTGGAGAAATATCAGGAACATAAATATGCCAATTTCGGCAACTTTGATTATTCAAATTTGGTGTAAAAATTTAAAATTTAATGGATTGAAATAGTACTGTGCAAAAATATATGTATGACATTGTATGTAGCGAATCTTTTTAATATTTTCTTTCGGAATATTTTCGTAAGTTTATCATTTACAAAAGCGTTTAACGAAAAAAAAAAAACAAAACAACGTATCAAGAACTATTTAAAATTGTTGCCATTATATTAAGATGAACTAATATATATCTAGATCGCAAGTTATTTTGAAAGAGGAGGCTCCGAAACGTTTATGTAGGTGAATTGAGAAATTTTTCTCATTATGCTTCGGACAACTGCGACTATATTTTCACAATCAGCAAAAAACAAGTATGAGAATTGAGTACTTGGTTCGAAATTATACAAAATTTGAAAGATTTAATTTAAATTCAGATCAATTAGCTTCCATTTTCATATATTAGCAGCCTTTTATTTACCGATTTTCATTAAATAAACTTTCCAGCGAATCGAAAAATCAACTGGTATAAGTCTCAAATATTTGCATAATAGCTTTTTTTAATATTAGTAATACCTTGATTTGCCAAAATTTTAAAAATAATGAATCGGACAAACAGCTGGTATAAGTCTCATAAACTGGTATAATAAAATATTATACGATTTTTTTTAGCAATTTCGATTCAGCGAACTCTGAAACGCAGCGAACATTCGACTGGTCTAGTTCTCACATATTGGTATATTCAAATAGTTAGAGATGAGAAAGCGCTAATATAGCACGGTTATTTCCATATACTCTTTTATCAATACGTGACTTCTTTGTTGTTTCATTCATTTGTGATACTTTGATTGGCCACACTTTAAAAAATAACGATCCGAAAGAACAACTGGTATAAGCTTCATAAGATGGTACAATCAATTAGTGATGAAATATTTCTTGTATTTAAGAGCAGGCTTGGGAACAAATCAAACAGTGAACTGATTTTGCTTAAGTCTCAGATTGATATAATTAAACGCTGTTAGATGAAAACGGTGGTATAGCGCAGTAATGCTTCATTTCAAATATTCTCTCTCGAAATCATAGTTTTGTTGCTGTTTATACGTTTGTGATACCTTATTACGCCAACCCGTGAAGAATTGGTTTAAGTCTTATATACTGGTATAATATAATAGTGATGCATAAAGTAGTGGTATTATACATGAGATTCCCACATAGTCCATCTTCAATTGATGGTGCATGTAATGCCTTGATGCCTTTATTTTGGAGAATAGCGAATCGAAGAAACAACTGGTATAAGTCTAATGATATTGGATTGGTATAATCGAAATATAGAAACATCAAAGGGTACCACACCTTCCAAAATGAGATCAATTTTTATCTTGAAGTAGCTTTCAAATGTTTAAGATATCATAAACGTTATTTGTCGTATATATCACGAATGATTTTCTTAGTGTTCACAGTAACTTCCTGCATTATTTGAGAATTTAGCGAAGTCAAATCAGAAAAATGACTTTAATGGCTCAATATTCCAGGCACAAATTAAATAGTTGGCACAACTGAAACAAAACCTTACTCCAACATCTGGTAATAAAAGTTAATTCAAAACAAGTATCAGTAATATCGTACATAGTTTTTGAGGATTCGAAGGGAAATGAGTCGAAGCCGCAAACACCTTGCCAAAGTTGGTCAAAAATCAAACTGTTGCTATCTTTAATTACCATGGCGTAGTTCAACAAAAATTTATTTCACAGTGTCGAACAGGAATACTACTTGGCCGTTTTGATGCGTCTATGTTAAGCATATGATTATAAAGGACCGGACTTGTGGTCAGTATATGCATGGAATTTTCACGACGATAAAGCGCCTCACATTCTAGCATGATTATACTATTCCTAACTGACTTTTTGATTAAACACGAAACGAGAGTTATTCCACAGTCCCCATATTCGACAGATTTGCTTACCTGTGATTTTTTTCTGTGTTCTTAATTGAAAGTACACTTCAGGGAATCCGCGTAATAATAGTAGTTTACCATATTTATGGGCAGTTGAATTCTTTTTAAATATTGTTTATCGTACGGCTTTGAACTTATGTACCCTATATTAAAAGTCTAGTAACCCAGCAGTGTTCCGAATATTTATTGCTCTTTAAGTTATAGAATTTTCGACAAAACTGGAAATATGTGGTCAGTAACTCTTACATAGGTTACCTAGATTATTTATTACAATTGAAGTTAGATAATGGTAAGAAAAATTAGAAATAAGGTTCCAACGTAAGTCAACTGCTACTAGAACTTCCAGCAACTAACTGCATCCGAAATTAAAGTCTCTTACTCGAAAATACTGCAACAGAACGCAATGAAACACCACAAAATCGCATCCAAATGTAGATGCGAATTATGGGCACCACTCGACCAATATTGTAATCGGCAAAAGAGCCAATAAAAATGTTCCATTTTTTTCGACTAGTAACGGAAATTTACTACAGCACCAACATGGTATGGGAAAATATGTTTGCATGTCATTGATCGATGCCACATATTGCTTGCCACAACGTCAGCGGCATTTGTACGGCCTCGTTGCGACTCAACGTTTTAGATGCGTTGCAACTGTGTGAACTGTTTTTGAATTTTAATATTTATTTTTGCGGTTAAGTTCGAACGAAATGCAATCATCTACTTGCCACATTTTGTGGCGCATATGACAACTCAACCGCATACACATGTGGCATATAAACGTTCATACATACACAGACTGCTTGTGAGTACCACTGTTGTGGTTATGCAGTTATCTTATCGGTGTGTTGCACTCATTTCGTTATAACGGTACAATTTCGCCGACATAACACAAATTTCATATGCGCTATTGTTGTGTTTGCTGCCAGCAAATATGTGTAGACGCATCGTTACATTTGCTCAGCGCATCTGCTTTAGCTTCGGTACCCATTTTGACAACAACATCAATAGCAACACCCACTTTAGCTTTGTGGTTGCATTAATAATGAATGGTACGCATTCGATGTGGTCGAAAGAGGGCCGGCTGGTGTGGCGAAGTGGGCAGCGTGGGCTCGAATAGCGGTAGAAATAATTTGGACCTGCAATGTACAACTAAAGCAATGGGATCCGCAGAGGTGTTGGCAAAGTGTCGTAGCATTCGATTTCAACATTTTTTTTTGTAGTGGGTTTAAGTACAGTTTTGTTGAGTGCGATCTTGCTGAATGGTTGATAAGCTTTCGTGACAGTCTTCCGCACTTATTTCGAATCAAACATCAGAAAATGGAAAGTGGTAGCAATGTTTTATTTCTATGCTTTGAATGGATCCATATTCTACATTCCTAATGGTACGCGCTGAGAGTTGCAGAGAAAGATACTTTCACGACATTGTCTTATCTGTTCGTAGAGCGAACTGAGCCAAAATCGTCTTGTAAAGCAGCTATAGAGCCATTTAAGAAGAAGGAAAGCGCGGCTTCGATTAGCATTCAAATCGAGGGAACTTGAGCTGAACCACATTCGAAATGTTGCGATATTGTCGGTTGGAAAAAGTTTTAGACTCTTATTAGTCCCTCTCTTTCTTCTGCAAAAAACAAAATCTCGAGAAATAAAACTTATATACTATTATTTTTCCCATTTTTCAGTCCAAAGTCGTCTAACAGTATTAGCGAATAAAATGATTTAGAAGGCGTTCGATGACATCGACGTGAAATCTGCTTTCACATAACTAGGAAGCGTATCTTTGAATATTGAAATTTCTAATTTCGACTCTTTAAGTAAGATATTTTACGCGGTGACTTAAGAATTCCATGTCTAGATCTGCAGAAAAGGATATTGGTGGCTAAAATCTGTCGTTCCAATGAATTTTGAATGATTGTTCTTTAGAGCCTAGATCCTTGTGCAGTTTACGTCCGTTTATGGCTGAAACGACTGAAACATTTTGTCTCGCAATACAATAAAATATTTAGAATTAGGTCAAGGGTCCTTGTAGAAACTAAGTCAGCTAAGCTTTGGGGATATATTTCACCGCAAGGTAACCAAATGGAATTGGCAATCTATTTTTCTTACAAGGCCTTGATTCCAACGAATCCGGAATACATCTGATCTTTATAGATCTTTGTAGAAACCAAGTCAATAAGAGGATCTAAGCTTTATTCGGATTAATAAGGTATTATTCGGTGAATGATAAACTTGCTTTAGATTTCGACAAACATATTCTGGAAGAGCTTGTTATGACGAATTTGTAGAGTTCTATTATTTTGTTTATCCTTCTGTAACTGCCTTGTACACAAATTTCTTCATGATAGGAAGGTGTCTGTGTACTGTGGACCTTTTCCGCTCTAGCGCTGGAATTAGTAAGGATCTCTGCCGAGCTTAGCAAGTGTTAGTTAGCCAAAAGTGGAAAGCTGTAGAGTCCATTTGTTTATATCTCTCTTATCAAGGTTCATGTTGCCGCAACGATAGTTACTCTAACAGAACACTATCCTTTGGGTATTCATACTTTGCGGAAGCTGTAGACAGTTTTTCCTGCACTCTCTTGCTTTCGTCAGACTAATGTCGATGCAGTTGTCATACCTACTCTGAACCAGTAAAATTGGCTGGAATCGAAATTAAGGGCCTCAATAAAGTGGTCGCAGGCCTAGGGCGCTTGGTGTTAAGCAACAGTTTTTTTGAACCGCAATTAAGAGTGTGGGCATCCCTAACTCCACTACTATTTCAAGTGGCATTACCCGTGGTCCCAAAATATCAGCCTGTTTACCTAACTAAACCATAACTACCTCATATCCGCCACATCTGCTTAACCTTTAGCGAACTTTTCCGAGTTGACCTTTGGTTTTTTGGCTACATGGGGGGCTTTCATATGTAGAACCTGCCATTAATATGAGTTGATCAACTTTCAATACACCAGCAAGTGCGAAAGCAAGCACTGCAGAAAATCCAGTGCATATGGCCAACAACAAAGGTCGGTCAGCATGATTATTAACCCTTTCATTACTAATTGAGTGTACATTTGATATGCCGAACATGTAATATCTATTATAGGTAACAGGCATGATTAGCAAACAACTGGAGGAGGGCTCAGCAACCAACACACAAATCTATAGACATATACACATACGAAACACACGCATGTTAATAAGCAAATGGAAGGGAAAATAAACGACAAAATAATGAGCAAAATGCAAGTATTGAACGGTGCCCCAGTAAACGTATAAAAGACATACATACATGGAAACGCATGCATACAAACACACATTTTAGCTGTAAAGCGCACACGTATCAATTAGCAGTCAATACCCCAACCTATGTGTGCCCCTCCCCAACTGCCCAAAGAGCCCGCATCAGCATCATCAACAACTGACGTATTATCAACAACATTAATTTGCTCTGCATGCGGGTGTGGGCAGTGTGAAGGGGGGTATGGGGTAGTGATAAAGCAGGAAGGCCTTTAATCCACCTTTTACTCGTTTAATGAAATGAAAATCTGTTTTCGGTTTGTACAGGGCGTGGCAGATAGACAAGATATGCTTTTCGACTCATACACACACGTACTACTTAAGTGTGCTTGTGTGTGTTTGTGTGTGTGTGCAATAAACTCAAGCCATTGGCGAAGATAGCGAGTGATGGACAACAATGGCGGCAAAATATTGGAGAAAAACTATCAGATTGCTTAGTAATTAATGGGCTGTTGTTGCAGTAAAGTGAAAGCAATAACAACAAAAACAACAAAAGACAATAAGCAACAAAAACAGCAAAGTAACAACAACAACAACAACAACAACAAATTACAACTGTCAGAAAAAAGATAACTACTAAAGGTTACAACAACAACTAAAGGTTACAACAACCTCAACATGTTACAAAAACACCAACATGTTACAACAACAACAAGAAAAACCAGCAAATACCAGGGAAAAACAACAGCAAAAATGCAACAAAAACAAGAACAACAATACCCGAAACGCTGCCAGCAAATTCACTAAAATAAAGTCAGACAAGCGAGTGAAATTGTGTAAGAAAAATGAAAATGAAAATGTGATAAGAAGCAAAAATGTAATTCCTATTGATGCTGCAACTGGCATGTCATTTATCATTCGCACTAATTGTGTGTCTGCCGACGACGGCTGCAGTGTGAGTATACATATACTCACAACAACATTTCAATAAAAATTAAATGAAGCAAAGGGCGGCGCTTGGAGTTGTGCAGAGTGTAAACATGGCGTTGATTTTAATCCATATGACAGCAGCTATACATAAAATATAATAAGCAGCAACGCTGCTGACAAGTGCAATAACAAGCAAAAAAATCACAATAACAACATGGCAAAGTATAGCGCAAAATGAGTCAGTAAGTGGAAAGGCTAAATTGTAGTATCAAGAATTCAGACACAACCTTGAAGAGATGATAGGAAAAATCACGCAAGGTGGGGAAGCAGGCTAAGAAATGAAACATGGTAAAGAAAAAAAGTGCAGGAGTAACTGAGACAGTGTGGAAGAAAGAGAGTACAATAATGATAGATAGTGTTGCCACAGAAAAAAAAGCAAAATCGCAAGATTTTGCCAAAACTACTGGATTTTTTTTTTTTTTTGCGTGATTGTTTAACTACTTTGTATGGCAGCTATATGCTATAGTGAGCCGATCTAAACCATTTCTTCTTTAATTATATTGTTGCTTTGGACAATAATTTATATAAAAAAATGCGCTGATATCTTGTCAAATAAAAATGTTTTTCATAAAGTGGCTTGAGTATGATTGGTCAGTTTGTATGGCAGCTATATGTTATAGCAGCCTGATCTGAAAAATTTCTTTGGAGATTGTACCGTTATCTTTGGCAATAAATTGTACCGAATTTTGTGAAGATAACTTGTGAAATAAAAAAGTTTTCCATAGAGTGACTTGAGTATGATTGGTCAGTTTGTATGGCAGCTATCTTTAATAGTGTTCTGATTTGAAAAATAAGATCGAAAATTGTAGCAATGGCTTGAGCAATAATCAATGTGAAATTTCGTGAAGATAACTTGTCAAATAAAAGAGTTTTCCAAGCAACTGTTTGATTTTTAACGATCTGTTTGTATGACAGCTATATGCTATAGTATCCCGATCTACACGAACTTATTGGAGATTGTAAAATTGGTTTGAGTAGTAATCTATGCTAAGTTTTGTGAAGATAACTGGTCAAATAAAATATATTGCCATACAAAGAGTTATTTTTGTTCGCTCAGTTTGTATGGCAGCCATACGCCATAGTGGTTCGATTAATGCACTGTCTTAGGAAATAATCTGTATCAAATTTCGTAAAAAACATTTATCAAATAAAAAAGTTTGTCATACAAAGACTTGGTTTTGAGCGTTCCGTTTGTATGACAGCTATATGCTATAGTGCTCCAATATCGGCGATTTCGATGAATGTGCAGCTCATTTCGGAGAAAAGGACGTGTGCAAAATTCACAAACGATATCTCGAAAACTGATGGAGTAGTTCGCGTATACAGGTAAGCGGGCATAGCTAAACAACTCAGCTTGATTTAGTGACGATAGGTTTGGAAAATGTTCGACGGTTGATATTTAAAGAAAAAAAAAATGCAGGGAAAACATACCGCAAGACTTTTTTGATAACCTATTATTTCAATAATTGTTCTCGCTTTTTTATTAGTTAATTATCCAAAATAAACATACGCATAAATGTAGGCAACGCTAGTTTTTGAAGCCAAAAGTTAAGTACATGATTGGTTAAGTAGGTCATAATTTTTATGTATGGGCTTTAAATGAAAACTTACAGTATTTTATTAACCTTCTGTAGGCCGTATCTTGAAAAGTATTGAAACCAAAGCCTCGCACCTAGATGTAGGCAATATATTATTATGTTGCGTAAATTTAAGCAAAACTAACCAAGAACTAGTAAGAAACTAGCAAATAACCTTAGATCAAGAAAAAGCAACCTAAGCAACTGGCAACACTGCATGGACGCTAACAAAATGAAAAAAAAAACTAATAATCCCAACAGTTTTCTTGATATAATCATATGTATGTACCTCAGCAATTACAAATATCATAGCAAAGTTGCTTACAAATACCATTAATAAGGATATTTTTTGACAATAGGACAAAGCTAAGTGAGACCATATTATTTATTTATTCCGTCGACGCATTAGTCATAAAGTAAACAGAGACATTGCGAAGAAATTAACAGATGTTAAGTGCGCAAAAAAATTGGGTACGAGCAGAGCATAAAATAAGCTTAGAAAGACACAGTCAGCAGCACAAGAAATGTATATTACATGGACATATTGGAAACTTCTAACGGGTGCTTCAAGTAAAGGTCTTTTTTTACCGAAATAAATTCCTGTAATTTTTTGGAGTTTTTTTAGTACTTAAATAAAAAGAAACCCGTACCTTAACTATATCAAATGAAGAAAACTTTTTCCAATAACAACTCTAATAAAAATTACGAACTGTACCACCATACTTCGTGCTGCTTTTTAAACAATTTTTTTTTAACCACCTTAACTGCCACCGATGAATCATTTCGCGTGTTCAGTTTTAATTGTTAATTTGAAGTAGCATGTGAAGAAATAATTGTATTCTACCACCCAAAATTTAGAGGGTTACTTGCAAACACATACAGCCATACACAGCTGTATTACCATGAATAATTTCCATTCATTAGCCAAAACAAATTAAAATTATTAATGCTTCAGCAAATTGCATAGGGAATAGGGATGGAAATCACTTTTTCAGGAAATTGTGTCGAATTGAGTAATTCATGTGCGGATAAATGCACCGATACTTTTGTTACCCACGATAATGCACTATTGAACGGTATTTCCTTCAGAATGCCCATTTGGCAGCCAAAATGCACACTTATGTATTATATGCAACTGCATATGTAATTGCAAAGAGGGTCTGTGGAAATCACAGGGTCAGCCGCCTGGCGAATACGCAGCGGAGAGATAAGGCATTATTAATTAATAGAATATATTGGCAATTGTTATGCTCAATAAATGCACAAGTTTACATTCATGAATACATGAATCAGTACACGTGTGTGTTGTGGGTAGCAAACTCACAGCAATAGAAATATATATTTATTAAGGAGAGCGGAAGTTACTGCGCTAAGGCAGTAATGAGGTTTCAAAAAAAGTTACGGTAAATTTTTTAAATGTTCCCCATATGTTCTTCTAAAATCTGTTAATTATTTAATTAAGCCGATCTATTTCGTTGCACATATGATATGGACGGTAAAAATTAATATAAAAGTAATAATGAGCCTAAAGGTAGGCAACGAAAGAGTTTTTCATGTTTCAGTAATAGATTTTATCTTAAAAACTCATACTAATCTAATTTTTCTTCAATCCTTCATTAAAAATTATTACATCATTCATTATGAACCTAAAGGTAGGCAACGAAAATTTATTTTATATTCTAGTGTTAAAATAAATTAAAAAAAAAAAATTGGTGCTAATCACCTTAACGCCAGCTACTGCCTTCTATATTTATATGAGCACATAAAAACTGTGTATTTTTATTAAATTTTTCAAGATGAGCCCAAATGTAGGCAACCAATTAGTGCTAAATATTATTTTTAAAACTAAATACTACTAAAGATAAATTAATAATTTCTTACACATTTCGATTGTTAAAAAAAGAATTATGTTCAAAGTTATATATATATTCATCATGTTTTTCATGCTATGCCTAAATGTAGGCAAAAATTTTGTTTTCGACATTTTTTACTATTTTATAATCTAAAAACATTAAATTTTTATTTAAATAAACTCGTTTTCTGTCTTACTTATATATGTTCTGCAATGAATGAAGCTTACTCAATCATTATGTACCCTCAGCATAAATGTAGGCAATGAATTATTGTTAATTAATTCATAATATTTTATAATCCAAATACTACAAATTATTCAGCTAAATAAATTTATTTTCTTCCTTCTTTATAAATGTTACATATCTGACAAGATTTATTCAATCACTATTTCACACAGAGCCTAAATGTAGGCAACGAATTAATGTCAAATCTCATTATAAACTAGTCCAAAATATTTACTAAAATAAATATATTTTCTTCCACAGTTATGTATGTATAAAGCAGTAAACACTATTTAATGCTGCGCACAAATGTAGGCAACGAGTTAGTCTTTTGAATTTTAGTATGTTGCTTATCTTCAAAAAGCTGCTTGTTATTTACAGAAATCAAGTTATTGGTTTTCTTATTCCCATACAAGCACAATAATTACCTATTTTTATATCAAGATGAGCCGAAATGTAGGCAACGATAAGGTATTATTATTTGAGCCAGATAACGCCTGCATGTAGGCAACGTGGTGTTCTTATTTGAGATAGATAACGCAAAATAAAATTAATATTGCCGACATTTAGGCTGATATGAAATATTCAAAGTAAGTATGACATTTTCTATTGCAATGAAGTGATGATAATGAAGGCCATATTAGGAAGAATAGTAATAAAAGGCTTAGTAAGTTAAAAATAGTTACAGAAAAGAATACCAATTGTGCTGATCTTTGCTAAAGCTTGGGTCATGTTGTCGTTATATAAGAATCTCTATTCTTTGAAACGGAAAAGGATATATGGTTAGCTAAAATTGTTGATTGTAACAGGGGTCTCACTTGGACAGCTTATCACGCAGATCCGTTGTAATACCTAGAACTCGAAGAGTTTTAGTCGCTCATAAATTCGTTGAAGCGACCAAAATTAGTTTCGACTATATCTCCTGGTTGGCCGATGGTACGACTTTCGAGGTCTCAGTGTTGCTAAAGCTATATAGTGGAGGAGTATTTAATTTTATTTTATTAAACTTTTACAGTTTTCGTCCAACTGGAACTTTAGTCATATAGTATCAATTCCTTTGGACAATAGCCAAGAAGAAATCCGTCGTTTGCGACAAGATGAGCTTTGCTAATGGCAAGTAGTTTAGTAGATTTTCTACGTTATTTCCTAGTCCATAAAAATCTTGCAATCACACAGAGGCTGGTCGCCGACCAATGCCAAGCTCCAAAGTTTCAGTACCAAAACCTAAGATGACAACGGTTATCAACCATTCCGTAAAGACCAGGCACCCAAATGGGTCTGATAAATGAGTATAGGGGATCTAGTTTAAGAGTTTCAGCACACCGTTTGTGAGCTCAACGCTAGTATTGCTGCTCTGATGTCGGAGTGAATGCTCACCTGCCTCAATGAAGCTTCACTTCGGAGTAGTGTTGCACATTTGCTTGAAAGAAGCGACAGTTTGGAGCAGTAAGTCTACTGCTAACTTAATAGCAGCCACTCTGCCTGAAAACCACTACCACTGTGCGGGACCCCAAAGTTTAGCTGATGGAGAGCTGCTTACAGACTCATCTTTAACTGCCACTACTGTTCCCATTCAAGATTAGATCAGTTCAAGAAAAGGCATGATATAAAAGCCTAATACTAAGTTTGATGTAGAGATAATTACGGAAGACTGCGATCCGAGTTAGGATTAGTTCAAGAAAAAGGATGACAACATATCGGAAAGCCTAAGGCTGTTTGATGAGAGTTCCTTACAGAAGACTAAGTCCCTAACAGTGATTCTGGCTTCAATCTGAGAATGGTTCAGTTCAAGAAAAGACATGATATCACAACAGAAAGTCTTTCGTGAACTTGTACTACAGTGAAAATATGATTAATAAAGTGCTTGATAGGAATTATTGAAAAAATCTCAAGATGAAAATAGTTTCATAACTTTCTGAGAAATATTTTGATAGTTACTAGGATCTATATAAATAAAGTGACAGCGTCACTCAGAACCTGTTTTTCATTGATATATATACAAGAACCAGTTTGGTTCTTTAATTTTCTGGAGCAACCGCTTTTTCCACAGCGCTATGCAAAACAGCTGAATGAAAACCGCATTCAAAGGCAATATTACAACAATAACAGCACAGAAACATTAACAAAGCAAGCAATCAAATCGAGTGGCCGAGTGAACGCAGCGGTTGATTGCAACAAAACGACTGAAAAATTGTACACAAGTATATTGCGCGCCGCAGCGACTCGCCACTCACCCAACCAACTGGCAACTCCTCCAAGGGACGCGTATTATTATTATGTATGTATATGTATGCATGAGGCAGTTACGCTTTAGAGATGCAGATACAACACATAGCGCATAAATGGTGTGGCATATCAAAGGCGCGCATCCGCAATGCCGCAACGAGGCAACAATAGCAACAATGCAATACAATCAAAGTTTGTTATTCCAGACGAGTATCGCAAATTAAGAAACACGACTATCTAAGTGGCTCACAAATACACGCAACCAAATGTATGTGTACGAGTGTGTGTGTGTGTTAGCGTGGAAATTGGGAGAAAAAATGACTAGCAGAGCGGAAGAAAAACCTTAACTAAGAATAGAAATAGAAATCGAAAACGCCAGCAATAGTGGATAAAGAACACAATGAAAGGCAGAACGCACACACACACACACACACATATGCAAGTACATATTTCATATGGTAGGTATGTATGTGGGCATGGTGGTGGTGTTGTGGGAAAAAAGCAAATCATTACAATGCATTGAAATGGAAGTTAAAGTACTTTTGCGGCATGTGCGCGCTGTAAAGGGGCAGGCAACAATTGTGCAATGAGTGGTATCAGCAATCAAGCGTACAAATCACTGCCGTTGCAGGAAGCAATTGGATTTTAGCAATATATGAAAATTGCTCTTCAGTGTATAGTGGCGGCAGCGAGATCGCGGATAAAGAATTATTGTGCGTGTGTATACTAATATATTTATTAGTTCAATACTATGTATGTGGAAAAGTTAATAAAATTCGTGTTTAATGCGTTGTAAGCCAAAATATTTCATAAACATACAAGAGCGCTGTAATAAGTTGAGCAGTGTTGCAAGTACATAAATGTATACATTTTTCTTGATTTTTATGGATTTATAAATTCTTTTACAAGAACAAAGTTTTCTTCGCACAAGAAAAATATTTCTTGACATGCATGCAATTATACATACCTATTTATATACGTACAATTTTTGTTACAATTTTTATATAAATATTTCTACATTAAGGTGAGCCAAAATCTATATTATCGAATACTTATAGCTTAAAATTAATCAATTACAGGAAGAAAATATCCTTGCAAGAAAAATTTAAGAATTGAAAACAAGAAAAATATGAACCAAACTTTATACCCTTCAGAGATACTTTTCTTATACTAAAAAAGAGTACGCAAACATCTTTAACTTGACTTTGATCAACCGCTATATGTTATAGTTGTCTGATCTACACAATCTCTACCGAGATTGTACCGTTACTTCGGAAAATCATACGTGTCAAATTTCCTTAAGTTAAAACGTCAAATAAAAAAACTTTCCATATACAGACTAGATTTTGATCGATCAGTTTGTATGGCACGTATACGCTAAAGTAGTCCGATCTGAACAATATTTACAAAAATGCAAGCTCTATTTTGTATAATAATTCATGCTAAATATTGTGCAAAAATTTTGTTAAATAAAGAAGTTTTCCGTACGAGGATTTGATTTTGAGCGGTCAGTTTGTATGGCAGCTAAATGATATAGTTATACAATCTAAACATTTTTTAGGGAGATTGTAGCGCTATCTTGGTTTATAACTCACGTTAAATTTCGTGAAGATATCTTGTCAAATATAGAAGTGTTTTATACAAGGACTTGAGCTTAATTGCTTAGTTTGTATGACAGCTATATGCTATAGTGGTTCAATATCGCTGGTTCATATAGATAAGCAGTTTCTTGAGGAGAAAATAATGTATTCCAAATTTCAGATTGATATCTCTAAAACTAAAGAATCAGTTCGCATATGTACAAACGAACACGTCTAAAAGGACTTGGCTTGTAATTGGGACACACTTAAAATACACTTCTTAAGGTATTAAAATACCACTAATATAGGTTTTTTTTTTTTAAATTTTGTGTTCTATAAAAATCCGCAATGTAAACAAAATTCTACTAGACGGTGCTAAAGTTGAAAACAAAATCACTGATGGATTTGGTGAGTTAATATACTGTCCAAAGGTAGGCATAACCAGTCTTTTAAGTTGCCGGAACACTGTAGTATATTTCAAGCTAAGGTCTTTGCTGTTGCGAAAGCTCAAAGCCATGAAGCAATTCCAGTATCAACATCTACGTACACAACCAAGCAGTTGCAAAAAAAAGCAAAAGCAACTTTTCTTCTGCTGGCTATGAGACTACAAAGGCCAATAAAATAGTGTACGAGATTGCCAAGAAAAGCTAATATTCGAAAACGGCTAGTATTCGAAAACGTGATCAATATTGGGAAACCGTAAAGGGCTTAAATTGTTAGCAATTTTTTTTATACCTTCACGCTTAGAACTTATAAAATCTGTCGAAATACATTCAGGTTTTTCTTATATTTGGTATATGGAAGAAGTATTGTTTTGATTTTATCCATTTCTGATACAAGGACACACTATTATGGCTAACAGATTCTCGCCATATTTCAATAATATAGCTCACACTTTGACTAATATTTTCAGTAAAAAGTTAGCTCCCACAGGCCAGGTACATAAGTTCACAAATCGATATCGGATTGCTTGAAGTTTTATTCTGATAAATTCATTAGGGTCTGGTTTATGCATTGTTAGGTGAAAGCGTAAGATGGAATTTGCAAATGTGATTATATAGTTCGCGTAAGCGGTGTCTACCCTAATAAAGAAGAGGAAGATATATAGTATGGGAACTAAATTTTGTAATGGCCATCTTTTTCAGTAATAGTTTATATAAAATTGTAGTCTCAACGGCGACTAAGTATTTATTTCCAAATGCAATCGTACTATTGATCGAGCACCCAAAATCAAGATATTATCAACTTTTTGGACAAATATTCAACAATGACTAACTGCTTAATTCCATGAAAACTGTCTCTACCACAAGACATCAATATACGATCGAGAATTTTTTATACTATCACTGCATTTTGAACAAGATAACTTAGCTGGAATAACATGCTACATGCTCTTACAGAAAACTTCACATTAATTAATTTAACACTTTCAGTAAACTATTTCGCTAGCCGTTTCATAAGTTCATATAAGTATACGTTGCTACAATTCGTAATATTATTACTGAAACTATCTAACGGAGTGTTTTGCAAAAAATTATTTGGCTTTTGTCGGTTGCGGAATCGATGCCAAACCCGGCTATGATAAGGAGTATCTATGTCAATAAATAATAAGGATACCGAACTAGATTAGAAATACATTGCTATCAAAAGATCTATGTTTCTTATATCTATAATATATTCTTATATCAATAAAGTCTCCCGTTTACAACGAACTTATTATTAGCTTTAAATTACCAATAGTACTATCTGAGCTTTTTTAAAACTTAAAAGCTTTTGCGAACGAATTTCTGTGATATAGGTATTGTATTGTTTTATGAAACTAATTACGAAAGTTTAATAAATTATTGTTTGTAATCAAAATTATAGTGACAAGTTTTGATTTTCTTCTTCTTTTTGGCGAGAGTTCTGAACAGATTTTATTATAAACACAATAAGTATTACTAACTTACATTCATATATTTATTCGTGACTCACAATTTTTTGCAGCTTTTGGACTTAACATATTACACTATTATCTTAGAAAGCTTCGCTTACCTGTAAAACAGAGAGAAAATTACAATTAGTACGTCAATTAAATTTTGGTTATGAGAAAAAGGTTTATACTAAGAAAATATATGGAATAGTTACGATATAGTAAAAATAGCAATACAGTAAGCATATAATATAATATGAAAACAATATATCTTAGTCTCCACTCCATTAACCGCGTCGAAATAATCGGAAAATACCCCGATTTAGTACAAACAAACTCAAGCCGATTTGTGGCATTAGTCAAGATGATATGGTGAATATTTTAGCTTGTTAAAATTACAACAATTACATAAAAAAATTATGGTGAGTTTCAAAATATTTATAGCTAGTCTATTTTATTGTGGATATCAGTTGTTAAACTTACTCAATACCAGCCATTATATGGTAAAGATAAAGTTGACTGTTTTACGCAAAATTAGTCGTAAATTTATTATCATGAACACATGGAGAATTGGTATTGGAGTTTGCCACAAAAACAAAAATTCAATACGATTTTATTTTATAAAAACATAATTGGAAACTTTTAAAATATAATAAATAAGATAAATAAAGAAAGGAAAAAAGCTAAATTTGGGTACATCGAAGCTATAATACCCTTCATAGGTGCATTTCTTATACCACATATGTATATAACTAAATCTGATAATGTGACGGAGCAACTTTTCGCATGAAACAGAGTATGTTTTTCTAGTTTTTCTTGCCACGTTATTTGACATAATCAATCGAATTAAGGTTAATAAAGCTGTTATACGCTGCAGTGTCCCGATCTGTTCAACATCTTGGGAGATGAAAGCGTGGCCTTGAAAAATAATCCATGTCAAATATGGTGAAGATATTTTGCCCAGTAGAAGAGTTTTCCTTACAAGGACTCCATTCTTATTGTTCAGTTTATATGACAGGGCAGCTATATGGTATGACAGTTCGATCTAGAAAAAAATTTGGAGATTATTGCACTGCCTTGAAAAATAATCCTCTCCAAATTTTATGACGATGTCTGGTCCAATAAAAAAGTATTCCCTACAAAGACTTCATTTTTATAGTTTATTTTATATGGTAGCTATATGCTATAGTAGCTCGATCTTAAAAATATTTTCACAGATTGTAGCACTGCCTTGGGAAATAATACCCACCAAATTTCACGAAAAAATATGGTAAAATAAAGAACTTTTCCATACAAGGACTTGAATTTTATCGTTTAGTTTGTATGTCAGCTATATGTTATAGTGTTGCGATTTCAAAAAATCAGCAAAATTTCAATGTTAAAAACTTCGTAGAAAACTTAATATACGCCGTTCAGGGTATAAACACATGAAGCAGCTACTCACGGCTGTTACCCACTTAAAGCGCCCAAAAGTATGCACAACAAACAAAAAAGTCGACACAAAACTTTGCAAAGAAATTTATATTAATGTAAAACGGAAAAAGTAAATAAATAACAAAAACATAATTTAATGCTGCAACAACAACAACTTAGGTGCGCAGCATCGGCTGGAATGGCTGTAGCGCGATGCGGTAGCCGACATTCGTTACCAATTGTGCGGCGGCGGCAAACTTATAATGGGCAACACTTGCTTTAAGCTTTAGCTTACTTTCTGCACCCTACCCCCTATGTATACACATTCGCTATGCCACACTATTTGCCTTGCAACCGAAAACGTAACAGCTGTCGCCAGTTGGCGCTGCAAGCACACAGACGATTCGTTACTCAAATAACCGCGCGAGCTGCAGAAAGCAAGACACATACAACAAGGGCATGTATTTATGTGTGTAGGTGCATGTATCCCATGTGGCAAGTGCGTAAATGTCAGCGAACGTATGTGAGTCAAGCGCGTAGGCGGCGTCACCACCATAAACACGCAGCTAACAACGCTTGTGGGCAGAAAATAGCAAAAAAAAAAAAAAAAACACATGGCTGCCGCATTTGGTGGCAGCTGGGGCCAAGCGATGCCGCGGACCAAAAGTCATTTTTCTTTTTCAATCACTTTTGCTGCCCTTTTTATTATTTTTATTTCTTGCTACTTTGCTTTCGTTAGCTTTGCTGTTGTTATTTTTGTTGTTGCTCGCTACTTCTACGTGTTTGTTTGCTATGTGTTACTTAGCAAAGTCGTGTGTCGTTTATGTGGCCGTTGTTTACGCCGAATCTTATTGCGTTTGTATGCGGCTTTATTGCTGTTGTTGTTGCTATTATTATTATTATTGGTGGCAGCATTGTTGCTGTTGCCCTTAAGTGTTATTGCGGGCAATTTGAAACTTTCAATTGAGAAACAACATTTGCCGTCTGTCGGCGTCTTTCGCCAACACACGCGCACGCGAAGACACATACACACGCATATATATATATGCATATATATATATATACTCACATACTTACACATCTTCAAGCTCCACCTCAGCTACTCGACTACTTGCGCACTTAATGTAGCAATAACTTTCACATCACATTGGTTATGCTTGCGGCATGCGGCATGTGGCAAGTGGTGGCATGTGGCGTGTAGCATACAAGCAAAGCGCTTTCATATATTTATCCGCCAATTGTAACGGAAATCGAAATACGATGCATTACACACCATACGCGCTGCCGACGTCGACGCCTTGACTCTTGAGATACGCGGCCTGTCGCGCTCGGTCGCCCTTGCGCTGCGCGTCACGCGTATTGAAAGCAGCTTTACGTATTTTTATTTAACTTCTGCGCTATTGAAATACGTTGTACGCATTATTGCTTTCGATTTGTGCATGTATGCAGCAACAACAACAACACCAAAAAATTTTGTTTTCACAAAATACACACAAAACAAATAAAATTATCCTGAAACATACATAAATTTTTGTTGCCTCTCCAATAGTAGTTTGGCGCTAGCGTAACGGTGCCGACATTGTGCCATAAACGTCATTCTTTATTGACTTGTTTTTTTGCGAGAGCGAAAATGTTGCACATTAAGAATATTTATTCGCAGCAACTTCGTGTGGCAGGCAAGGTGTTTTGACATCCTTTAGCGGCTACAATGAGGACTTTTATGACTGTATTTGCAGTGTCGAAATGAAATAGGTAGACAATAAATAAATAGCGATAAAGTCGAGCGGGATCTTGCTTTATGGGAAACCAATACAAAATACTTCAAAAATTATTGAAATAACCGTAAAGAGATATAAAACCGTAATCAACGTTTTCGTTTATGGTGGAACTGCAGAAATAAATCTCTAAAACTAAATAAGAAAAAATTTTGGTAATTTTGAAGAATAAAATACAATGTCGATATGTCGCACATAAACTTCGTCAAAGCAGTTCGATAATGCAAAATAAACCGACTATATCGCTAAACTATTAATAAATATGCTTTAAAATTTGATTTAAGTTTAGAAATAGTAATAAATGAAAAATTATAAATAAACGTTGAACATGGGAACACAATCCCGAAATTATTTCGGGATCCCGAATATTTTTTGCAGTTTCTATGAACTAAAATTATTTAATAGTTGAACAATTCAATAATACGACATAATCCCGAAATTATTTCGGGATCCCGAAATTTTTTTTTCTGTTTCACCGAACAAAAATTATTTAAAAACTAATTAAAATTCAAAAAAAGTATAAAATATCCAGATTATAAAAAAAATAATGTAATATTAAGAGACAACGACGAATATATTTCAGGATCCCGAATAGTTTTGGTCGGTTTTACTAAACCAAATGTTTTAGAATTTTTAATAAGTTCATAAGCAGTATGAAATGTTAAAACTAAAAAAATAGTTCAATAATTCAACTCAATCCCGAAATTACTTTTGGCGATTTTAATAAACTGATATAATTTAAAAGTTGAATAATTCAATAATACGATGTAAAATTTCGGGCTCCCGAATAGCTTTTTGGTGGTTTCGCTAAACTAAAATAATTGAAAAATTTAATTAAATGCATAAGTGGCATGAAATCCTAAAACTACATAACAATCCCGAAATTATTTCGAGATCCAGAATAATTTTTGGCAGTTTCACTGAGCAAAAATTATTTAAAAATTAATGGAGGTGCGTAAAAAGTATAAAATATTCAGATTATAAAAAATAGTGCAATACGGATAATAAAAGACAATTCCGAAAATTTTTCGCGATTTCAGTAAACAAAAATTATTCCAAAATAATTTTATGTGCATAAATAGTAGGCAATATTAAAAATGTGAAGTATAGTTCAACAATACAGTATAATCCCGAAAATATTTCGGGATCGCGATAGATACACTAGAATAGTTTTTGGCAACTTTAGATCAAATAATCCCTTAAGAATGCCGTACTGCAATTTAAAAAATTCAAACTCTAATGAGTATGTGATGCTTTTATAGTATATAACAAATATTCAATATAAAAAGTTATAACATTCGCATATAGCGAAATAATTTTTCATTATAAAGTATGAGAAATTAGCTCTCAAGCCTCATTTTGGGGCACCACATTTGAAAAGCTTAAAAACAATTTGGCGAACTGACGATATTATTTATTACATAGAACCATATTCAAATTTGAACCCAAAATTCCAACCAAACGTTTATCGGTTCAAATTCTTAGAAATATTTAAATAATATTTCCTTTTTTACGAACCCTTCCTACCCTATACTTGCACTAAAATTTATTAAAGTATATATGAATCTGTTTTGAAAGAAAAGATGAGAAATTTTGCTAACTCCATTCATTATTTGAGGAACTTTTTCTAGTCAGAACAGAAAAGTTCACTGGCTCAAATAAAGATCAAGTTCTAACAAGCACATGAAGCTAGCTCAATGGCTAGCATGAAGATTAAATTAAAACCCACTAGATTTCAAAAAAAAAAAAAAAAAAAAAAAAAAATCAGAAGCGATATGTTGCTCAATCTCTGTAGCGTATGAATAGCTCTCTATCTCCCTTCAAAACAGAAAATCACAATGGCTCCAATTAAAAATGAACAGTTCAGTGGATCGAACGATAGAAGTTGAAGTGTTTCAAATGAAGGTTGCATAAGGTATATGAGCTTGCACTGCCCCAAAGAATAAATCTAATATCAAACTAAATATTATTGGAGGCTCTAAGCTGTAGGAAAGTCTGTTTAAAACTATGTTCTCGAAATGTATGAAAAACGGTCCTGAAACATTTATGTACTGGCTGACAGAAATAAGTGCCAATGGGTTGAAAGGGCAGGTTCTTAATTTAAAAGATAACCCAACTAAATCTATAAGATAGATATTCATTAAATATTTTTAGTTGGATAGAAATTTCTGTAAAAAGGAATGAAGGAAGAAAGGTTTTATCGAAGGTAGCCACGATTGACTTATTTATGAAAGATTTATTCAAAAATCATATTATCCTCCTTAGAAGACGCCTATAGTAAAATATAAGTATCCGTGTGCACTTCTGCTTATATCAAGAAAATAGCTTTGTAATAATTAACCGCTCAGGGAAGGAATTATTCCATAGCCTCCATTTGTAATCAAAAAACTTACTTACCTACTTCTTCGACAAAGACAAGAAAGTTTCACGAGAAAACTGCTTGCAACCACTCAAACGAAAATTCCACAGCTCTACTTAATTTAAAAAATATGCCTGACTATGTGCAGTTATGTGATCTTCAAAAACCAGCGCGTGATTAAACGACTTTGATTCCCTTGACATGTTATAAATACATCTGCAATCTACCTTGCTTTCATTTCGTGTCACTAGAGCACTTACGCTGGAGGTGGTTTATTAAAAATCACCCTTCATCAAACTACGTTAGCGTTAAGTTAAAAATATTTGATGCCGCAATTATGCAACGGCGCCATTTTCACATATATAATAACCGTCGTTCGTTGCATGCCGCCGTGCTGAAGAATTCATTGTGCGTCTTAATATAAATCCAGATTTATTACATAGTCATAATCTTATATTTTATCGCCTCGTGACTGCACTACTTCACTTTGTCATTGAGTTGCTTTCGCCGAACAAGTGCTTGTTGCAATTGCTTAAGCATGCAAATGTACTTATTATATTTGTATACTTAAACCCGGTTACAATGTGCTGCAAATGGTATTTAGGATAGTTCACTTGAGAGTTTATTGTAGAAATCGAAATCGAATTTGATTACTTGTGGCATAAGGTTCATTGGATAGTATTATACTCTGACGGATAGCTATTGACGGTCTCGCTTTGAAGCCCTCTTTTTGAAACTGAATGAACTTTCTGAACTCAAAATTTGTGAACTATCCTCATTAAAGCTTTGATATCATAGAATTCCTAGCAATGCAAGTAATGAAATATTTTCTAAAGAAAGTTTCGAGTATTAGTACGATGCGCCTAGATTTTAACACCACAAAAACGTGAAATTTAAAAACGTTTTATGAGGTTATTGCGGATAAACTTAGCATATTCTAATAAAGATATAATATATAAAATTATATGTGAGGAATACAAAAAATTCCGGAAAAGAAAACAATAAAAGAGAACTGATCTAGACACAGACCGTTAGCAAACCTTTTCAAGAAGTTACATCCAGGGAAATAAAGACAAAAGTAAGGAAAGTCTATGTAGATTACTACTTGGAGCAAAGACACTTTCGCAATATTAATTATATTATAATAGAAATATGAATGAGAAAGGTTCTCAATGTGATAAAATATTCTGAAAAGTTTTAAAAACACTTACGCGGTTAATCTATACCATATTGCAGTACAGTAATAGTTCTCACTCTCTCTTTCAAGGGAATAGAAATGTGATTCAGAAAGGTTCTCAATGTGATAAAATGTTCTCAAGACTTTTAGGAACACGCTCGTGGTTTCTCTAGATCATATAGATCGAGTTAAGCCAACAGCTTTAAAAATAGACTCGATGTCTAGAGAAAAGTATTGACTTTGTCTATTAAGTGGATAGATGAAATCAGTCCGAATCAAATTTCATTCAGCTGCATTGTTTGGATTGTTGGTTTTCTTACTTTCTACTTGGAACATAGACACTTTGAAGAGAATAATCCTAAAGGAATAGAAACATGAATCAAAAAGGTTCTCAATGTGATAAAATATTCTAAAGACTTTTAGGAACACGCTCGCGGTTATTCTAGACCATATAGAGTACTCTATAGATAAAGTTAAGCCGATAGCTTAAAAAAGTAGAGTCGATGCCTAAAGACAAGTATTAATTCGAAATAGTGAATGAGAGATGAAGATAGTCTCGATCAAATTTGATTGAGCTGGATTGTTTGGATTGATGGTTCTCTTAGAGCTTTTATTAAATTGCATCTTCTAAGGTCGGTTATAGATTTAAAGTATTGTGATGTCAGCAAACCGAAACTAATATGATCTCTGGTTTTTATATATACTTTGCTATTATCTGCTTACTCCAGAAATCCTGGAGATTAAACTATTTTAGTTGGATCTTCTTTGTTGGATTCTTATATCTGGATCTTATTGACATATTCTATATTTTTGACATATTCTATAGCATTCCGTTTTCTCTTTCCCGAATCAGTAATCAATGGTATCTTCTTCGAAGTATTTTATATGAGTCATTACAGTACGAAAACTTAAAATATTCGGTATCCACTGCATTTCAACTTCCCCTACTTTCATATACCGTTTGTATACATTTCGGTTTACCTTGAATGCCGGCAGGTATTACCTTCTAGCACGTCAACCTGACGACGTCAGTGTGGCAGTTGCATTTGCATATGTACTTGTGCTGGTTGTTGTAATGTGGTGGCATCCACGACTTTCGCACTGCCAAAGTCGGGTTAGCGTAGTCTTAACTTAATTTTAACTTTAATGCTGAAAAGTGGCATGCAAGTGTGCAGATATGTATTTTTTCTCACATTTTTGTGGAATTTTTCGCTTTTTCTCGACTTTTCACCCGACACTTTTTTCGCTTTGTACTCTATTTTGCTTTACTTTCTACCACCTAGGCGATGCATTTACAAAACTTTAGTGCGCACATTTGCTTATCTAAATCGCAAGGGCGACAAACGCAGACACAGACACAGTTACATAGATGCAAAGCTGACGAGTTGAGCTGGTGAAAAGCCTGCAGCTAAGGTAAGGCGCAGCTGCGTGCAACCGCTTGAGTGGCTGTTGGCTGCGTTGGGGATGCATATGCGTATGAGTGTATACTATATAGACATTTATACCCCGATGTGTGTATATTGAATTTTCCACGATGTTTGTAATAATCTTCAAGACAAATTGGAGATCTTATAAAATATTGTATGATGAGCTAAGGCGATATAACTAACCATGACCGTTTGTATATATACGATCTAGATGCTCAGTTTTTGAATTATCTCTTCAAGTAGTCTCAGTCGAAACAGCCGATGCCGGACTACTATATCATTTACGAGTAGCTGCCATACAAACTGACCCATCAAAATAAAGTCTTGCTATGGAAAACTTTTTTATTTGACGAGATATTTTCATGAAATTTGGCGTGGTATATTGCTTAAGACGACGGTATATTTTTCGAACAAATTTTCCAGATCGGACCACTATACCATATAGCTGCCAAACAAACTGACTTACCAAATTAAAGTTCTTGTATGAAAAACTTTTTTATTTGACGAGATATTTTTATGAAATTTTACATGCATTATTTTCCAAAGCAACGCTACAAACTCTCAAAAAATTTTACATATCAGCCCACTATATCATATAGCAGCCATACAAACTGCATGATCAATATCAAGTCCTTGTATAGAGATTTCGCTAATAATGAAGGGTATACAACTCCACACTCATACATATATACTTATGAATTTATAGATTTGTATCAAGCAGTTTGCATTTCTCTTGTTGCATGTTGCAAGCGTTTTTATATTGCACAATATTTTTCCGCCCAAGTGTTGGTCAAGAAGTAGAAGAAGAAGAAAAAGCAGCAGTAGTTGCCAGCTTTTGCCAACTTGCCGCCACTTGGGTGCAAGTTATTAGCTAGAGCAAAAGCAAGTGCATGCTTGTAGTTGTTGCTGTTGTAGGTACCTATAACCCTGGGGACAGCTGGGCTTCAAGTTTAATTTAGAATTTGAAAATTCATTGCAGCGTATTTATGAAGCGATAAATCTACACAAACACACACGCACATACACACATGTGACTTAGGCAACAGCTGTTGACAATTGCTTATTTGCTCAAAAGCAGCGCCAGTGGTGCGCACTCATCCATATACAAGCTATATATGTGTGTGTGTGTGGGTTGGAGAGTACCTTGTGGAGGGGTATTGTGCATAAGGACCTTCATGTGGCTAATGTGAAATCTATTGGGGGGAAAAAAGGAATTTTCCAGCGAAAATTAAATGAAAGTGAAGCATGCGTTTCAGCTTTACATGTATGTGCAAGTATGTGTGTAGGTGTATGCATTTTTAAACATGTGTCAGAGCGCACAGGTAACTGGAGACTGCATTGCGCCGCAGGGGAACGAAATTAATAAACAAACAGCGATTGAAAAAGTGGAATTGCAGATATTTGCTGCTGCAAACTGGTGGTAGCGAAAAGGAACACGATAGACAACATTACTCGCTTTGAAAGCGACTGAAAGATTGCATGGATTTAAGATTATGTTTTTACGAGTAATAGTTTGAGAATTTAAGAATTTGGCGCCTCTGAAACAAGTCAGACTGAAAGAATATTGCATGGAGCGATAGGACTAAGATAAAAGGAAGGATAAAGTGAAGCTAAAGTTGAAAAAAAAATTAGAAAAATTATAAAATTAGTTCAGGCGAAGGAAATTTGAATTACAAAGTCAACCTTTAAGGTGAAAAAGTTAGAACTAATTGTAAATCTTGATTGGTGGGCTCTCAGTGCATTCAGCAAATGAATTTTGATAGCTTCGGCAGATTCATAGCGCGTTCCCCAAGCATATTTTTCTGTATAGAAAATAGAAAAAATGTTTCGAAAATAGAATAAAGTCGCAGTGAGCCAAATCTGTTAAATACTGTGGGTGCACCATGACTTCTTTTGCAAAAAGTCAGTCAATATCATGCTAGAATGCAAGACAGCATGTGGTGCAAAATGCATGTTACAACGAATTTCTTCACTTATAAAACTCAAAACGGTCAAGTAGTATTACTTATTGATTCTTTGAACCTGTGGCATGAATCCATGGTTCATCACACAAAGATAACCACAGGAAACGATGAGCGATAAATATACACCTCCTGAGCGTAACTCAGCAGATTCTTACACAGTTTCATCAACATATTCATAAACTCACGTCCCTACGTTGTTGATGTTGTTTTTTTAAGGGTACCTGGTTACTTTAGGATGGTAAGGAATAGATAAATTTTCATCGACGTCATCTAACGGTAGGCCCAGGAAACGTGCTGTTTCGACGGGGTCGGACTAAAAGGAGAAAGCTACAAAATGAGTAGGGTAAGTAGGACATTCAAAGACGTGGCTAGTGTCTTTCGAGGACTAATTGCACGCTGGACATATATTTGATCAGAGTCTATTCTAGATAAGTAGGAGTTTAAGGAGTTTTCGCGAGCTCTTCGTCTGCTGTTGTATCTTTCTCGTATGCGTTTTTTTGCATCCAGGCAACAATTTTGTTGCGGCGTAGTTTAGGACCGTCCGGCCGAGAGCCCTCTATGTTGCCAACCACGATTCTTTATCTTATTCCCATGTGCTTTCAGCTAGCGACTAGAGGGTTTTGTTGCGGCTCTGTACTTTGGCAATAATCGCGGTCGTGTGTGGAGTAAAGATTGGATCTGGCAGTGAACGAGCGCACTCGCGACTTGGCACTCACGTCACTGTTGACAGTCATAGCTTTGAGGTTGTAGATAATTTCGTCTATCTTGGAACCAGCGTAAACACCACCAACAATGTCAGCCTAGAAATCCAACGCAGGATAACTCTTGCCAACAGGTGCTACTTCGGACTGAGTAGGTAATTGAGAAACAAAGTCCTCTCTCGACAAACAAAAACCAAACTATATAAGTCACTCATAATTCCCGTCCAGCTATATGGTGCAGAGGCTTGGACGATGTCAACAACGGATGAGTCGACGTTGCGAGTTTTCGAGAGAAAAGTTCTGATCCGATGGAACGGTGAACTGTACGAGATATACGACGACATTGACATAGTTCAGCGAATTAAAAGACAGCGGCTACGCTGGCTAGGTCATGTTGTCCGAATGGACGAAAACACTCCAGCTCTGAAAGTATACGACGCAGTACCCGCCGGGGGAAGCAGAGGAATAGGAAGACCTCCACTCCGTTGGAAGGACCAAGTGGAGAAGGACCTGTCTTCACTTGGAATATCTAATTGGCGCCACGTAGCGAAAAGAAGAAACGATTGGCGCGCGGATGTTCACTCGGCGATAATCGCGTAAGCGATGACTACGTCAATCAAGAAGAAGAAGTGTGGAGTGATGGAGCACAGACTGTCGAAAGTCACACCTAAAATCTTAAGGTTATCGGCAGTCAGAATCTTGACGCCATCGACTGCAATATTAAGCTCATGTCTATACTCCTTCGTCCAGTTTGTGAATATGGTCGCTGTGGATTCAGTCCCGCGTTAGTAATGATGAGTCTGGTGAATGGAGGGTCCTCAGTTACGTTGTTGAGAAACACTTTTGAGTACTGTATTTGACGACATTTTTGCAGAAGATGCTGGTTTTGGTTGGTTTCTCCTTCAAAGACTTCCGAAATATTTTCAATGATTTCACCGCCTGTGGTTTCATTGGAAACACAAAATCTCAAGCCAACTCTTTGTTAAAGTTTATTTCATGACCAAACAAGTCAAACAAGCTTTCGCAACTAAACGAATAACTATGAAGCACATATTATTGATATAAGGAGCTTAAACTTGTACTTCAAGGCTTCAAAAAGAAGTCGTTTTGGCAACGAATTGTGACTTGTGATGAGAAAGAGATCCGTTAGGGTATCTCTTAAAGTAAAGAATCATATGTGAAACCTACTCCATTAGCCTAATGAATAGCAAAGCCCAATATCCATGACGCCAAGGTAACGATGCACTCATTTGGTTGAATCAGCAGGATATAAAGTATTCTAAAGAGCTTCTCAAACCTGCTGACACTATTAATGGAGAATGTTATCGAAAATAACTCTTCAGAAAAGCGATTTTTTATTGTTTATATATATATATATATATTTTTTTTTTCTTTCTTTGAGAGATATTGATGTTGGACGATGAATACCTCGTAAAGGCTTTGTTTAGATCAGARAGTTCTCCTCAATATCCATAAAATGAAATGAGTTTCTAAGTGATTGAAAATAACAAGAAAAAATAGAAAACCGCAGAACATTCGCATTACAATTAAAAGCGCATAGAGTTATACATAAACCAATTTTTCGGAGTACAATGCAAAAAACACTTCCGTATTTCTTACCCACCTTAATGTACATTTGTACGTAGTCTCTATGCATTATGCTTTTTTGAAGAAAGTTGGCGAAGCATTATTTCCGACGTCTGCTTAAAATCGGTGACAAACCAAACAGAGCTCTAAAGGTAGCCAACATTTCAAAGCCCAGTCTTTTCGGTAAAATATACATTGCATGAAGAAAAGAAGTTCCCTGATCCCTGAAGAGCTCTGAACCAAACTACTAAAGAGTACCACAAAGTTCAGTATGAGGGCCTAATACTTATATGGAATTTGTATGTTGGGGAGCTAAGAATTAAACAACCAAAACACGTTAAGCTAATCGCACACGCGGACGACCTTATAGTGGTTACTGCAGCTAAACAACTTAATGATCTCCAAAATAAATGTAATGAATGCATAAATGGTCTGCGCAAATGGTTTTCTTACAAGAGTTTGGAACAAGCTGAACACAAAACAGCGGAATTGCTCATACGAGTAAGTACCAGGGAAAGTGATGAAAACAGCTTTCACTATAGAAGGGTGTGAGATTACTTCACAGCCTCAGTTGAAGTAGTTTAGGGGTAATATTGGACTCCAAATTGAAATTCAAGCAGCACTTGGATTATAAAGCAAACCTCAACCAAAGGACGATGTGGAGCCACAGACTTATACTTGACGCTTATAGTCATAGAAGAATAACGAAAAAGTTAGAAACTGCACTAGCTGGTAACGTAACGGTGGAAAATGTGACTGCATTTACGTGTTAGTCCTCTGATAAGTGGAAAGCTGTTCGCGAAGCGGCAACTTCCATCATGACTAAATTAAACTAAATTAGGACAGAGTCTTGAGTTGGGAGTAAGTTAGGTTTAGGGGATTCGCATGGTATTTTTTCTTAGTTTTGATTTGGTTCAGTTGAAACGGGCTTTCGAAAAACAGAAAAATAAGTAAAGTAAAGGTGTTAAAGGTGAGATTTGTAAATAATGTAAATAATTATATTGCACGCCTGGTATAAATGAGTTTATTTCTATAACTTTACAATAACAACAATAAATGTAATCAACTAAAACAAACAGAATTTAAGTTTCGAATCTTTTTAGGAAATACCCTACATAACTGCATAGTAATTGCACGAATATTACTTTGCCTAAAAACTGCGCTGGCAGCCATGGCGTATGGGTAGCCAACATTTTTATATGCGAATGTGAGAGATTTATTTTTTTATTTGCTGGCAAGGAAATATTACGGCGCTTAAGTTAATGCAATGTAGAGCAGTGCAACTACGCTTTGTTGCAAAGTAGTGCAATCACAGGCAAAAAAAAAAAAAAAAACAGTATCGAATTTATAGATGCAACTATAATTGCGTTGCATAATAACGCGTGGCATGCCTCATATGCCACAGTTATGTACATGGATAATTGTGCCACAACTCATTACGCGATTTATTTTACAACAGCAGGTCACAAATACACAGGCATTTGTGTCGCAGTCACTTGTATGCCACAATTTGCAGCAACAATTGCTAGAGTTGAGCAACATTTTTTTCTTGCACTAAAATTGCATTAATGCAAAATATTCGATTTATTTGCGACGTAATACGCGAAAAGATATATGTATATGTTAGCAATATGTTGAACATGCGACAAGCTTGCTCAGCGGCACGACAACGGCGACATATCCGGTGGCATGACATGTCACACGAAAACCAACACACACACATATTTATGTATGTATATATGAACGTGTAAGGTAAAGAGTTTCAATAGTTTGCATCTACATGTTTGTATGTGTGTATGTGTATGGCGAAAAAGTACTTAAAAAGTCCATAAAGTATGGATATGCGCATTTTTGCAATTCACCGAAATGAAACTTCAACATGCCGCATTGTCACATTTCACACAGTTTCATTAATGCAATGTACACTTGCCAACAACAACACATGCCGTGCGCTGCTCGCTGTGCCATCATACAACATGACCCGACAGAAATGGGTTAATATGTTGCGTTGTCGATTTCGTCCATTTCATACATTTTACAAATGTGAGAAGCGAGCAAAAAGTAGTCTGTTGCAAACTCAAGTGTTGGTGTGGCTGTGTGAGTGTGTGTGAATACAGGCGCTCATCTGCATATGAGATGACATGAACGGTATATATGTGCCACAGATAGATTTTCTACCAAGCAAATATGAGTATTGCATGCATGTATATACATATATGATTGTGTATATATAGTCTCTACTTGCAACATTCAATTTATGGCCTGAGCGATGAGCAGGAGGAGCAGCAACTTTTTGAAATATGCTCGGACAGCAGCAGACATCAGCAAAAAAAGTACAGAAGCGGCAAAAACAACAACAAAGGCAAGAAAAACCGTTAGCTACAGTAGCAGCGAAGCTATGACACCCTTCACAAATAATAGAAATTGGATTTTGATCGTTCAGCTTGTTTGGCAGCTATATGCTATAGTAGCCCGATCTGAACAACTTCTTCAGATAATGTACCGTTATTTAAGAGAATAATTCGTGCCGATTTTCGTGAAGTTATCTCCTTGAATAAAAAAGTTTTCCATATAAAAACTTGATTTTGATCGGTCAGTTTGTATGGCAGCTATATGCTATAGTGCTGCGATCGGTACAATTTCTTTGGTGGTTATACCGTTAGATTAGGCAATTATTCATGCCAAAATTTGTAGAGATATCTCATCAAATAAAATTTTTTTCTTGTAAGAACTTGATTTTGATCGTTCAGTTTGTATGGCAGCTATATGCTATAGTGGGGCGATCTAAACAATTTCTTCAAACATTGTACCGTTATTTAAGAAAATTATTCTTGCCAAATTTCATGAAGTTATCTCTTTGAATAAAAAAGTTTTCTTATAAGAACTTGATTTTGATCGTTCAGCTTGTATGGCAGCTATATGCTATAGTGCTCCGATATCGGTGGATCCTACAAATAAGCAAGTACTTGGGAAGAAAAGTATCTGTACAAAACCTCAAAGCGTTATCTTGAAAACAAGCTTTTTATATCCTATTCAGGGTATAAAATTGCAAACAGACTTGATAGACCGAAAGCTCACACACCCAGTGGCAAGCTCGAAAAGTATCAACAGCAGTTTTGACAGGCGATCGGTGACAACAACAACAACAATGTCAATATGGACAGCAACGATAGCGACAAAAATAAGATGAAAGGAGACAACAAAAATAACAACACCAACAACATGATTGGCAACAACCATTATAGCGACAGCCAAATGGACATAGACAACTTGGACACGCAGCAGCATATTTGCGTTGCAATCTCAGCGCCAACACACTCACTTATATACTTTCAAATGTGGCACATGTCAGCTATTAACATATGCATAAAGTCATATGCCACTCACACACATATGTACATTTCTATAATAATAAATCTCTCAATGACACAACTCGCTAAGGTGTGCTGATCCTTGCTGACCGCCTGACTTATTGGGTTGTTGGTGGCACGCAGACACACACAAACACATATTCTATTAATACATATGTATACAAGCCACATGTGTGCGCTGCTTGGCAGAGCTGACCACTGCCAGTTGAATGACCCATAGCTAGAGGTCATCATTAATTACAAACAATCAACGCAACAAAAGCAACAAATAATGTAATGAAAGTGTTTGGCGAAGAGCAGCGCAGCGCCAGCAGAGATAGGAAAGTTAAAGTGATAGCAAAAATGTGCAAAAATACACATGCATACACACGTACGTATATATACAAAGTACACACATACATACATAAAAGTCTACATGCACATATTGTATGTAAATACAAGAGTATTTCCGTCCTTGTGGTTGTCGAGTAGTGATTGAAGGACATTAACGGCAAGCAAGTGCGGCTGAAGGACGAGCGAGCAAGCGTTTGAGCGAGAAAAAGTGCAAATCGAAGCGAAAAACTGCAGCTTTTCGCGCATCATTGTACCGTTACGTGTGATGCTCGTAGTCTTTTCAGCGTTGCCAGATGTGATAAAAGCAGATTTTGATGGAAACAGAATTATTTTTATTAAGGGTGTTTCGAATAAGATGAATGTTAAAGAATGTATAAGAATTATGCGTATGAGTATGAGTAGGATTGTAAATACGAGTATGAGTATAAATATGAGTATGAATTCTTATACGAATTAGTACCCGTAGCTGATCATATTATATGTGACCTGGTCTACGAAAAGGGAGCTAACGTGCGAAAACTAGTTTATGACTTTTTGGATTCTATCACGTGAAAAAGCATCTCATCTTCCATCCGAATCAACTAAGATTTTTTGACACCTAAGCACCCTTTCTGTAGACCAGGTCAAATATAAGGAAATAATCGAATATACATATGAAAATGAGTACGAGTATGAAGAAAGGTGAGATTATAAGTATGAATATGAGTACGAATTTTGATAGAAATTAGTACTCGTGCCTGGCCATGTTTTCTGAGGAAGTGCTACGAAAATAAATATAAATGTGAGTACGAATATGAAAATATTCAATAAAAAATAAGAAAAAAAGTTGGCTTCAGCTGTAGCGAAGATATAGCACCCTACTTATTATGCGTGTACTAATGAAAGCAACAACAATACGCGTGAAAGTTTGCAGTCACAAATTTACGCATACGCGTTGTGGAAATATATAAATTAAACTTTTTTGATTTTATTTTTTTTTTTTACATTTTAATCTTACTTTCCTTATATTTCTTTTTTCGTGTTTTCTTTTTTTTTTTTTCGTATTTATTCTGCATTTCCACACAACACTGTTTACAGTTATTAAATATCATTTTATGCGCAAATTAATTGAAGATAGAATTTCCTCATTATTATTGGAGCGGGCGGCAAGCGAGCGCGAGAAAGCAGCGTGGACAAAAGCAAAAGCAACAACAGCCAGAAATTTTCAGCGGGAAATGAGTTAAATAAAGCGTTGCATCAACGCAAAAAACAGCTGAGGAGCAGGAAGAGAAGCAATTTGCGCATTAATGAGGAGAAGTAAACACAGCGCTTTTATGTGGCATGCACTGTGTGTCGAGAAATTTGCATGTAGTTGCTTGTAAGTTTTTTTGTGTTTTCTGTTTTTGTAATTTTCTTGCATGCGTGAGAAAATTTTTATGGGAAATGATGTAAGAACAATTCTAATGCAATTTTTGATTAGGCATTGTGGCATTTTGCCTTTAAAGTTCTTTATTACACAACAAAAAAAAAAATATAAAAGGAGGTCCAGACGTTGAAGCTGATTTTCTACAAAACGTGGGAAGTAAAGTCAGTACAAAAAGTGAAAAAGTGGATAAAAGTGGATATTGTAAGCTCGTTTGTTAATCACTTATTTACAAAGCAGACTATTAGAGTAGGTTAAGTAATTTTTGAAAGCGAAAAAATCATGATTAAATCCATTAGAGATGAAAGATCAAATATCAAACATGGAAGCAAAAACTCATTTTGAATGAACCGAGAAGAGAAAGGAAATCGGCGTGGCTGGCTAAAGGTTAAGGGGTTACATGGGTGCAGAGACATGGACGATGACAACAACTGATGAGTCGACGTTACGAGTTTTCGAAAGAAAAGTTCTGCGAAAGGTTTATGGTCCTTTGCGGGTTGGCCCCGCGCTGTAGCCGAAAAACGCATTGTTGCGAAGGTTGTTGTCAGATTCCGGGACGCCAGACACAGAATGGAATATTCTGATTCCGACTAGGCCCACTGAACCTACTTCTAGTGGCTTCTTCTCTTTTCACATACTTTTGTAGGATATATGGATTTGCCGGAGTCGCTGGTGAAGAGGCGCAGTGAGCTTCGTTACGAATGGATCGAAACTCAAGGGGAAGTTTGGAGGGGAATCTTCTACCGGGAGTTCTAAATCGACTCTGGTTTCAAACTTCCATATTACTGAAGCAAATATACGACAACGCAGTGCGGTACACAGCTTGAACACGCTAATAGTAAGCTCAAAGACAGTCAAAAGATGCATGCACTCAGTAGCTGTATCATCAAGCAACTTCCAAATTTAACTTGGAAACTCTAAAGCCCAGCTGTAAAGAGCGTTGATCAGTAATCAGCACTTGGGGGAATGCGAAATCCTTCTGACCCTAAGTGGAACACAAAAGGTCCATAGAGTTACTAGCTCTTAGCAAGGTTCACATGGACACACTGATAGTATTGTTGACTGTTCTAAATATTCTCTTTCAATGTCGTTTCGCTTTTCGTTAGACTAAGGTCAAAGCATGTTGGTTTCCATACTTTTTATGAACTCCGTAAATTGGCTGTAGTAGATATTAGCCAACTCAGTAAACTTGCCTCTAGACGTTTTGTAGATATACGGCGGCCTTTTTGATCCGTACTTAGGGAGTTGTAGGCATCGCATCTCTAGCAGTCCAAGTGGAATTATTGGAGGTCTCACGAATATCAACCTATTTATCTAACCTAACCTATCGATCATGTTGTGATAGATAAAAGACACGTCTCCAGTGTTCTTGATGTGCGTACTCTCCAAGACGTCGGAGACGTCGGACCACTACCTTGGTTCGACGTCGAGAAGCTGCAACCGCAACAGATAGCCGAATGATTTTCCTCTCGACTTAAGGAACTGGCATTTCAAGCTCCTTAAAGGCTAAATAACCGCTGGTATGATGAGGACTGTCGTGACGCAGCGGCGAAGAAAAAGGACTGTCTACCTCACAACGTTACAATTTACCACAACACGTGCGGAATGGGATAGATACCCAGATGTAGTATGTAGAACTTGACAAGCTGGCCGACAGGGGTAGTGCTTCAAACTTCTACGAAAAGATATGGCGACTAGCAGAAGGTTTCAAGAGCGTAGCATACTCTTCTAGAACTCCTGGAGCTGATCTGTGTGCCTGATGTCCAGAGCATACTAAAATTATGAAGGGAACACTTCTCCAAACTGCTGTATGACAGTGTAAGCATAACACCAGGAGATGGCGAACCCAATATCCCAATCGATACAAACTTTAAAACAACTCTTTAAATCTTTTGAGTAACAATTTATTTTAATCCAGTTATTTTCAACTCAAATCACAAAACTCATACTTTTTCCCATCAAATATTGAACACTGCCACTTCGCAGTGCGCACAAACTAAGACAATACAAATGAAACAATAGCAGCTAAATAGTAGCAAAACCAAAAGAAAAAGCAAAAAAAGAAAGAAAATAGTAAAAAAGTAAACAACAAAAAATAAAAACTAACTTGCAACAAACGATATATGTATAAAAAAAAGAAACAACAAAAAGTAAAAACAAACTTGCAAAAAAGGATACATAAAATTTGCAACAAAGCTGTTAGCAAATGGAGTAAAAATCGTAACCTTACGTTTAACTAAAGAGCACATATGAGTGACAGCTGGACAGACAGACAGTTAGATAGACAGCAAGAGACAAGAATACAAGCGAGCGTTTGGAGCGCGCGTACATTGGCAACAAATGTTGTTAAGCAGAGCATTTACAACACGTGAAGGGGAGAAGATGGATTGGGTGCACAGAAATATACATGACCTTATATATATATTTTATATATACTTATAGACCATAACTGTATCTATATTTATGTATATATATATATTTCTAGGTATAAGTTAATTTAAACACTCGCTTCAAACTCTTCATACTGAACAGTAATAATTTTTTCACATTTTTTTCTGTAATTTTTATACCCTGAACAGGGTTTGTCACGAAGTTTGTAACATCCAGAAGGAAGGGTCGGAGACCCTATAAAGTATATATATAAATGATCAGCATGTTGAGCTGAGTCGATTTAGCCATATCCATCTATCTGTCTGTCTGTCTGTCCGTCTGTCTGTCTGTATGTATACGAACTAGTCATTCAGTTTTTAAGATATCGTTTTGCAATTTTGCAAACGTCATTTTCTCTTCAAGAAGCTGCCCATTTGTCGGAACTGCTGATATCGGACCACTATAACATATAGCTGCCATATAAACTGAACGATCGGAATCAAGTTCTTGTATGGAAAATTTGCACATTTCATAATGTATTTCCATAAAAGTTGGCACAGGTTATTTTCTAAAGCAAAAATGTAATCTCCGAAGAAATTGTTCAAATCGGTGAACTATAGCATATAGCTGCCATACAAACTGAACACATAGTTACTAACAGAAATGCATCTGTGAAGGGTATTTAGCTTCGGTGCAACCGAATTTAACGATTTTTCTTGTTTTGTTTCTGTGTTTGCTGTTTTTTTTTTTTTTGTTTTTTTTTTTTTTGGTTTTGCTTATAGTAAAACTGCAAGTTCACTTAATCAAAAATCAAAATGGGAATAGAAATAGACAAGCTGGGGAATGCCAGTACAAATGGCATTATAAAAACAACAAAAAAATAATAATAATAATAACAATAACAACAGCAAGTGTAGGAAAAACAATGAGCAAGGCTACAGGCTGGACACAGACAGATATGTGATATATGAAATTATAAGGAGTAGCTGTAAATATATACCTACATATATAGTCATATATATGAGTATAACCAGTAACTGTAAAAATATGCATGTATGTGTGTGAAACCTGTCTCTTATACACATCTAGATGTGTATAAGAGACAGAGGCTACAGGCTGGACACAGACAGATATGTGATATATGAAATTATAAGGAGTAGCTGTAAATATATACCTACATATATAGTCATATATATGAGTATAACCAGTAACTGTAAAAATATGCATGTATGTGTGTGAAACGGCAGCTCCAAATCATTTACACTTGCATTTTTGAACTTTACACAAGACCCAACTCAATTCAAACTCGATTTGGCTTGCCTCAAATAAACTCGATGCCGCCGCAGCACACCAACAAAGCAATCTAGCAATTGCGCTGAGGCACACGACAGAGCCAAGTTGGAGTTTTGCAGCAAAAGCTTTAAAGCTAGTGGGGCATTTTGGTTTGTATCAAGTATATATATCCATATATACATACATATATACATGTATACAGACATACATATTTATATGTATAAACACATACATATGCATACCCATACAAGTACATATTTATACCAACTGCTTACATTTGAGCGTCGTCTGCTCTGGGTCATAACCTCAACTGAAATAAAATGCATGTATATACATATGTGTGTGTGCGTGTGTAAGTATGACCGCTTGGTCAGTACTCGCCAGCTATGCCAGCATGCCAAGTCGTTTTTGTCTGTGTAAGTTTAGTCATATAGCTGCAACTAACTAACAGCCCTTACGGCCGCAAAACTCTAAGCTCTCTCAGGCTGCCCAAACCGCTCGCTCCTTCTATAGCGTCTGTTTCGACGCCTGTGCTGCTGCTATCTTTGCCGCGCTCGAATCTAATTTTAAATAAATGAACTAAATATGCTTAACACGCGCACAACTGGCATGCCCCCAACCGTAGCACGCTGCGAGGGCATAAATACGCACATACATATGCATAAACACATACACACATACACATATTTGAAAATATATACACATAAAGATAAATATTCGCGTATACTCAAAGGATGGTGCAAGCAAGCTTTTGGCGGTTTGACTGCCTGACTTGCAACAATGTGTGTGTGTGTTTAAAAATAGACAAACCATTGTACAGACAGACAATTCGCCGATTCACTGTGCATGCTGCTTGCCTATGTGCTGTTAGCCACTTGGGACGAGTCATGGCACAGCCAAACACACACACACACGAAAGTATACATATGTATATAGTTCGTTGTTTAAAGAATTGTCTGCTTTCAGTCATATATACACATATCATGTGTCCATATGTGTATACGTTCCACATGTTTAGCGTTAATGCGCACTTGCCAATTTAAAGGAACAAAAATACAACAACAATAAAAGCAAAACCCATCTAAAGCAATAAAAACAACAACAACAATAGCACTTAACTGAAATTCGAAATGTAATTCCATATTTGCGCAAACACAGAACCGGTTAAAAGCCACTCCTGGTTGTCTAACTAGCGAACAGTTTTTGTACGAAAGATATTTGGGCAGCGCTGGCTTTGAGCACTAATCAACACAAACGTGCTATAAATAAAAAATAACTGTCTACAGCATGTTTGTGTTTCATAGAAAATTGTATCGAGTTCTTTTTGTTAGGTGTTTGTGCTTATTAATATGCGCGCCTAAAATTAGGCAATTTTCAGTACTTATACCTTTCTAAATCAGTATAGAACTATATGCCATATGAAGGAACTAACAAAAACGTATAACAAAAAATATTTAAAATTCACAAAAAAATTAAAAAAAAAAAATTGATAAAAAACAAGTAAGGAAGGGCTAAGTTCGGGTTTATCCGAACATTTTATACTCTCGCATGATAAAGTGATAATCGAGATTTCATTATCCGTGATTTACATATTTTTTTTATTTTGCTGTAAAATTCATTAGATTAGATCAATTTGTGTACTTTGAATATTGAATTGAATTTTTCATTTATTTTAACTGTATTAATTTACCGATGTTTTCGGTGAAAAATTAGGTTAGGTTAGGTTAGGCACTGAGTCCTTCGTGTTCGCTATTAGGGACCTTGAAAAGTTATAGTCCGATCACGACAATTTTTCCACAAGGGATACCTCAGCTCAAATCCGTATTTGTGCAAAGTTTTATTCCGATCATCATTGGTTCTTAATGGATATATTATACAGAGAAGGCATCAGATGGAATTCAAAATAGCCTTATATTGGAAGAGGCATGGTTGTGAACCGTTTTCCGTTAACCGTTAAGAAAATATTATATACCGAATTTCATTGAAATCGGTCGAGTAGTTCCTGAGATATGGTTTTTGGTCCATAAGTGGGCGACGCCACGCCTATTTTCAATTTTTAAAAAAAGCCTGGATGCAGCTTCCTTCTGATATTCTTCCGTGAAATTTAGTGTTTCTGACGTTTGTTGTTAGTGATTTTCAACATTACCTGTGTATGGGAGGTGGGTGTGGTCATTATCCGATTTCTTCCATTTTTGAACTGTATATGGAAATACCTGAAGCAAACGACTCCATAGAGTTTTGTTGACATAGCTATAGTAGTTTCTGAGATATGTACAAAAAACTTAGTAGGGGGCGGGCCACGCCCACTTAAAAAAAAAATTACGTCCAAATAAGCCCCTTCATAATGCGATCCTTTGTGCTAAATTTTATTTTAATATCTTTACTTATGGCTTAGTTATGACACTTTATAGGTTTTCGGTTTTCGCCATTTTGTGGGCGTGGCAGTGGGCCGACTTTGCCCATCTTCGAACTTAGCCTTCTTATGGAGGAAATACGTGTACCAAGTTTCATCATGATATCTCAATTTTTACTCAAGTTACAGCTTGAACGGACGGACGGGCGGACAGACATACATCCGAATTTCAACTCTACTCGTCACCCTGATCACTTTGGTATATATAACCCAATATCTGACTCTTTTACTTTTAGGACTTACAAACAACCGTTCGCTATGTGAACAAAACTATAATACTCTCCTTAGCAACTTTGTTGCGAGAGTATAAAAATTGCTGTGGCCTATATCGAGGAAGTTTGTTCCATCAGCAACACTCCAGGGCAGACACATCGAAAGTAACTTTCTTAAAGCTCAGGTTCGAAAGTCTTTTTGTACCCACCTTATGGTTTGATCATCTAATAATCATCCAGTGATTATTAGATACATCAAGTGATTATTAGATAAATTTTTCTAGAATTAATGATTTTGCTGCTGAAAAATCGCTTCAAGAGACGCTTGAGAAACCGACTGTCAAAGTGACATTATGAAATAATGTGCCTTCAAAATCACAACAAATTATAGAATAAAACCATGCATATATATTTCCACTAAATCGATTAATTATAACCGTGCTAAATCAAAATCTTAACTTAATACATAAATAATAGATTTCGCTATAGTAGACCTAATATTACTATACTTGATGCCAAGCCTAAACATAAAAGAGTTCAAAAAAAGGTAGATAATATTGATCTATATAAAGTCAACTAATTATGTATGTCGAGAGGAAAGCGTAGTCTAGAAGTAGCTGCGCGCCTTCGTTTATAATGCTTAAACGTGAAATGTAACAACGTTTAGAAAACCGGAATGCGAGTAAACCACACCAGACACCCAATCAACGAAACGAATGGCGTCTCAATAAGAAAAGATTTGAAGGTCCTAGAAGATTACACTGGCAGCGATCATCAGTATATTCCTTTCAAAACAAAAAAAAACCAAAAAAAATAAAATAAAATAAACTAAAATAAAATAAAAAAAATTAATCCTTGAAAATCAAATATATTCAAAAAACTTTATATTTACGGTAGACAATATATATAATGTAATACATAGAATATAATATATAACTTTTTTGGGGAACCCAAATTAATTGATTCAATTAAGAAGTTGTTATAACAACTGGGGACCAAAAAACATATACTTTTGGTAAAATATTATATCACACTGTACTAATATCCATCAAAATCTGAAAACATTTAGCTTAATGATGTAATTTTTTGAACTGAACACTTTAATTGAGTCAATTAGTAAATAACCTACATTACTGTATAATAAATTATATTACTTAGGACGTGAATAATTTACTTTCACAACAAAAAAAAACACTAAATGCAAAATTAACTATTTTGGAACTCAATTTAATTATTTAATTTAGTCAATTATGAAGTTATTAACACAAAAACAGCATAATAAATATTCAGCATTTCTTAAAATAATATATCACACTGTAATAATATTCATCATAATCTCAAAACATTTAGCTTGAATATTTAATTTTTTGATTGCACACTTTAATTGAGTCAATTAGAAAGACTTGAAAAATTAATATAAAAAAATATTTGGCTGTTGCTGGAAAATACAGATATTTTGTATACATGTATATAAATTAAAATATACTTCATGAGTTAATAGTCCACAGACTAATGTTTTAATGATAATTTAGCTTTCCTTAGGATGTCAAGCATTTTATACCAATTTGGGTTATGAAAATTTCAAGTGTTTTTTAAAACACTAAACATTTTATACAAATTTTCGTTCGAATGTCAAAATTCCTGAATAATTTACAGGCTTTCCAAAAGCAGTCACACTAATTGCGACAATTAGTACGTTTGTGCCCTAGATATTAGTCAAAAAAAAATTAACCAAGTGACAAAATAAAGTCCTGTTTCAAATATCTCATTAATAATTTCAATATAATGCAGGTTACAAATGCCTTGGCTGAGACAATCATAATATCTTGCTACCGACGACATATACGCAGAACCGTAAATATAATTTTGTTATGTTTTTAAATAAAGTTGCAAGAGAACCTATTAGTACCAGCAAATCAAATAGTTTTTTCGTGAAATAATCCCAGCAATAGTAAAACTTGTTGCATATTTAAAGACGCCACACATGATTTTTTTAAATCTATCTTAGTTCCCGTGTTTTTTTGAAGGAATTTGTTCGAGCAGACCCTGAACGAAGTTTCAAAGTGAATAATTGAGTAAGTGCCTGTTAACTTCTGAAGACTTCTAAATTAACATCTGTTTCTGACTTTAAATACAATAATTGAAAAGAAAGACTAACATTTCTTGCTTTCTACAAGGAGAAAAATTTCTTTTAAATTTTTTTAGCATCTTGAGAGCATTGTTTTTGTATAGCCCCATGTTGGTAACTCTTGCCTACTTTTCTGAAGGTTTCACATACAGTATAATATTCTAAATACCGTTAGCTAAAATATCTAATGATTACGATTACGTTATTAGTTGAGGTTTCAAGAAACAGTTGATTTCATAAAAATAAGACCTCATTGAAGACGAGTTAAAGTGAGAAGGCGAAGTATACCCTCTCCAGGATAGTGCGCTAAGTTTGGGGAACCCGTCACGTAACAAAGACTACGAATGAAAAGAAGAAGACTACTTAGATATAAAGCGTATTCTATAACAAAAAAACATGGCATTAAAAGTATGAGTCTTAGACAGCTCATTCACAAAACTGAATATTTCGAGCGTCGAAAGCAAGGGTGGATTTAGAGTTATTTTCTTTCCTAAAGAAGTGAAACTGGAAAGATTTTTGCAGCTAGAATGTTCTAGTCATGCCATGTGTATGTCAAGTGTAAGCCATGTTCATATATCCGTGCATCTGTACAAGATGTGTTCCAAAATAAACAGGACTTTAAAAAAAAAAAAAATAAACAGAACAAATGGTTCTTTCGGCAAAATCAATATATTTTATTCAAATCAGTCTCCTTTTGCTTTAATACAGCTTTTTCCCTTGTCCAAATGTATGTCGAACGAGTGTTTTAGCTCGTAGGCCGGTATGGCCGCCAGTATGCCGGTGAAAGCCTTTTGAATGGCCTCTACGTCTGCATAACGCTTTCCTTTCATGAGCAAATGAATTTTTCTGAAATGAAAGAAGTCGAACGGTGCCACATTACGTGAATACGGGGAGTGGTTAGTGGTTAAAATGTGATTTTTGGTCAAATAAACCTCTTTAATGATGTCTTTCGAATGTTGGATTCTGAGCAATTTTTGTCAGTCAATTTGTGCTGAACAAACCGTGCACACACCTTTTGAAAGCCGAAGTATTCCGTCAAAATGCGATAAATCGAATTTCAATGATGATTTCAGCTGATTTTGATGAATTGACGCAAAGTTTCGATGGAATTTCCGGTGATTACGGATTTTGATTGCCTCACATGTTGATCATCATTTATGTCCTCACGACCACTTTGAAAACGTGGAAACCACTCGTACACTTGCTACGAGATTGACGATCAACCCCAGAAACTTGTTTCATCAATTGAAACGTTTCCATAAAAGTTTTACCAGTTTTAAAACAAAATTTAATGTTGGCTATTTATTCGAAGCTTGTTTTTGCACCGATAACACAAACGTACCGACACTTCAAACGCAATAACTTCACTTCCAATCAATGAAATGTCATGAAATTCTCACTGGACAATCGACAAAGATAGCAGATAGTGGACATATAGATGGCCACCAGGGAGCGTTAGATACAAACAGTCCTGTTTTTTTTTTTTTTTTTTTGTTTGTTGGAAATCACCTTGTCTATATGCAAACTAGTCTTTCTGTTTTTGAGATAACGTTCTGAAATTTTGCAGACTCCTTATCGTTCTAAAAAGCTGCTCATTTGTCGGAATCACACACATCGGGCAAATATACATATTTTAACATATAGCTACCATACAAAGTGAACTATCATAATCGATTTTTGAATGGAAAACTTCTTTATTTGACGAAATATCTTCAGAAAATTTTGCTTAAATGTTTACCTAAGACATAGCTAAAATCTTCGAAAATATTATTGAGATCCGACCACTATATAATATAGCTTCATACAAAGTGACCGAACAAAATCAAGTTTTTGTATGGAAACCCTTTTTAAATTACAAGATATTTTAACGAAATTGGGCAAGGGTTCTTTTTTATGGCAACGCTGAGTTTTCCGCAGATTTTGTTCAGATCGAACCGCTACAACATATAGCTTTCATACAAAGTGACCGAACAAAACCAAGTTTTTGTATGGAAACTTTTTTATTTAGTGAAATATTTTTGCAAAATTTAGCACAGTTACTTACTCCAAACTAAGCTAAAATGTCCGAAGATTGGGTTTAGATCGGATCGCTATAACATACAGCTGCCATACAAAGTGAAAGAACAAAATCAAGTTTCTGTATAGGAAACTTTTTTATTTAGTGAAATATTTTTAAGAAATTTGTCACAGTTAATTATACAAAGTTAAAGATATTTTTATGTCGTTTTATACAATAATAAATACATTTGTGAAAAATATTATAGCTTTCATTAACATTTTTTCTTGATTTTGCATAACAAAAAATATTTTTAGTGAAATATCCCTACTCAAAATAGCTCAAATTTTATGCACACTGCTGTTTTAAAATTCAATTAAGGACTTTCAACAAAAATCATTCAAAATTGGCATTACTAATGGCACGCAATTTTCAACACCACTCAACAAACGAAGACAGCCATACATGTATATACGAGTATATGTTTTTATATTGCATTACTTACATATATATGCTACATATACATACTTGTATACTTATGTATGTATGTTTATTCTTATCAAATACACATGCATACATTTAAACAGAGTCTATTTGTGGCATGTGCCAAAAGCTACACCATATTTGCTCACGTTCTGCCACCTCGAAAGCGTACACTTTAAGAATTTTTAAACATACAAGCGCAAACATATGCACCTACATGCATATACATGCACATACACATGCCAATTGTGCAAAGAAACAAATAAATAAAGGCAAATATTTGCGCACTTTTTCAACAATCACCAATGGCAACAGCATTTCAATGCATGTTTTGTGCACGTATTTATTTTCTATTTTATTTTCGGTTATCTTTTATTATTGTTTGTATTTTTATTTTGCTTTTTTTCTCTCTTCTGCTACTGCTGGTTTTTGCTCCTCTTTGCCACCACCTATCTGCAGTTGTTTACATTTCACTTTGTGATCATTGCACTTTTTCCGAGCATTTCATTCGTATATGTCAGCATAAATGATAAATCGGGTATTGGAGAGTCCTTGCAGCCAAGGAATATATACATACATATGTATGTGTACAACAACAACGAGACTGACACCTAAAAATAGTAGATTGAAGCAAAGAGCACACATCCTTTTCCAAGCTGTCAGCTGCCAAGTCAAACATTTGAATTGAGTTGAATTTGCCAATGATATGTGTGTGCATTTGTGTGAGTGTGAGCGTGTGTGTGAGTGCAGATCTATGGGTGTGTGTGTGCAGATGTGCACTTCTGTTTGTATAATTTGATTTTGGAAATGCCACAAAAATAATGATAAATAATTTGACCACTAGCAGAAAACACACACACCGATATACACTCACACACACTCATTCCCATACTTACTTATAGTATATTTGCCACATTTCACTCACCTAGTATGTGTGTTATTCATATCTAACGAAGTGTGCTCAAAATTTAATGAAAATTCATTTGAACTAGAATTATGAGCAAACGAATGCATTTACAAGTAGAAGCGCAGCGTCGCCGCACAGTCATTGCTTTTTATACAGAAGTATCAAAAATATTAAAAATATATATTTTTTTCTAACCCCAAAGTGCAGGCAAGAGCAATGGCAGTGGTGTCATATGTGTAGTGAGAGCTTTTAATTTGCTTTAGTGCACTTACAGCTATGTTGAAAGAAATGAAAGCTCTGCGTTGCAGTTTTTCGGAATCAAATTATTAAAAGCATACTGTTAGGTTTCGAAAAATGTGGCTAATCATGCACTTTAGTTTTATTTGAATTTGTTGACATAGATACCAAAAAGTTTGTTGGTACAGAAAGTAAAAAATTTTCAATGAATTTAATGGTAAAGGCTCGAAATTATATACGCTTTTCGAGCGTTCGAAAAAATTTGATAATTTTGTGAATTTTTTTTTTTAATATATAAAATCATAGATCAGTCAAAATCACCTGGTTTGCTGACATATTTATATCGACTGTGAAGAAAATTTTTTCCAAGTTCAGACCAAAAAAAAAATATTTTGATACTGTGCTCGTGTTGCATCATTTAGAACTAGATATCTCATTTGCCCATCTAGGTTTATCAGTTTTTCTCTCTGAAAAATGTCAATCCAATTATTTACATATCTTATAGCGATATTATGGTTAATGTGAGGGAAATGAACTTACCAGAACAGGCAACACCCTATTAGACTCTTAAGCGATAGATACTGACGTTGATACTTGGAAATATTTTATGGACATACAAGTTATAGATATAGCGCTGAGTTTCGGTGGAAAGAAGGCCTTACTTGTACAAAATCGCACATACCGAGTATTGAAATTCAAAGCGAACGGCATAAGGACTCTACTAGGTATGCTAGTAGGTTACTGTCTTATACCATACAACGATTATTGTGGTGGGAAAAAGGTAAAACAAGAAGAGACTGTAGAACATCTTTTATGCTAATTCAAATCCTTGTATATCAAAATAATCGCAATTATAGGTCGAGAACTGTCCTATCAAAGATTTCGAATAGACGAACTTCATATTAAACACAGGTTGACTCAGAAAATATGAGAGAGTGAGGGAATTTTAATTACAGTGGTTTCAAAATGGGCTTCCTAAAAGCATGGGTGTTTACCTATCAGCAGTTTAATGAAAGGTTTCATTAGAGAAATCTGAGATAGATGACGAACCGATGCCCAGCATTTAGTACCTGACTATTTATGGTCCAAATAATAATATTAAGTTTGAAGGAAAGAATAGGTTCAGAGATCTATACACTTCCTTTTGTAGTGAGGACCAAAAATATGAGGTGATAAAATACAAAAGTTTCTAACGAAGACGATTAACAAAATTCCTTAAACTGTGCAGATAGTAGCATCAAAAAGTAGTAGAAAAAGACTACCGACCGTCGAACGACCAGTACACGCAGCTTTGGACTATAATAAGCAATGGAAAAAAAAATTAAGAAAAAAATAGCGCTTTAAAAGTATCATAGATCTCTCAACAGACTCCTTCTTATAATGATGATCTGTATTTTGGGCTTCAATAGAAATTTGAGCATAGATATGAAATTATATAATAGACTTAGAATAAGATTCTTTTTAATGGAAAAATATTTGAAGTACAAGTGACTAATGTCACCAGTCATTGAGTTGTCGGGTACACAACTGGTCCTAGCAAAAGCTACAAGGTCTGATCCGAGTAAAATAGTAAATATTAGTTTCGAGTCTTTCGCCTCAACTTCATATCTGAATTTCTTATCATAGTATAGAAATTAGAGTATATAATTTTAGACTTCGAATTGTTCTCAACTCGTAGTGGGAAGTGAAATTTAGTATAGTTTTTTCTTCTAAAAGTGGATTTTGTACGAAATTTTCAAAAGCTTGTCTCATGAGAGCCATCCGTCTCTCTCTGTTAATTAGGATATCTTCAAAAATGTTAAAGTAATAGTGCTTGAAAGTCAGCGTGCTGATATTAGAGAGTTAGCAGAAAAAAAGGCTTTGCGCTGCGTTTTCTTTGATTGCCCTGCTGCGGTTCGCCATTATTTCACTTCACGAGGCCAAATGGTCAATAAGAAAACTACTAAGCATTTTTGGATCGTCAATGTGCAGTAATTCGTTGCACAGAACCCGATTTGTCGGCGAACAATTCAAGGGCTTAATAGTGAGTGACCGACTTTTGAAAACCCAAAATGAGAGCCACCGCCAATTCTGCCTATTCATTGCATGCATTAAAAGTCTGAAATCACTGAAGGTCATCCCAGCCGAGCCTTATTGAATGTTTATAGGAAATTGGATTAAGCACTGGCATACGAGTACTGGCTCAATAGGATCCTATTTTGAAGGAGGTAATAATAATTTTGATTAAAATATGAAAATTGTGTCTTTTTTTTTTTTTTTTTTTTTTGTTTTGTCAGGTCATATAAACTCGTGAGTAAACCCATAGTTTGTAGATAATATGAGTGACCTGAGGTCGTTTTTATTGTACTTAAGAGGCGTAGCTTCGAAGGTTCAAAAGTAAGGACAAATGGAGTTAGATGGTAGATTTTTAAACTGCATGCAAGTATAATCGACTTTACATTCTAAATGTGAATTATAACAAAAACAATGGAAGAATGCTGATAAGTCACTGCAATAGGAGGAACTTAAGCCTCAACCAAATCAAGAAAGGATTAATGGATGTACATATATAGAAAGCAAATATATATGTATATATATGTAAGTATATACTATATATTTGTATTACCGTATGTGATATGCCGATAACCAATACTAACTGTCACTTAAACAATACTATAAATTTATTTATTAAAACCACAAAAAGATTATGGTCTTTGATAATATTCGCATTGATTTCACAACAATTAGAATTCAATCGAAAGTATAAATACGTCAGTAAACACAAACACACATACAACACATACACTCATACATCCGTAAGGAAGGCAAGAGACAGTGATTTATTTAAAGATCCGGCGATAGCTGTCACAGAGAGTTGCGAGCTGATAGTGTACATTATGAAATAGGCTGCAACAAAAATTTACGCATTTACCACACTGCATTAGCACATATGTATGTGTGAGCGTGTATGTTTTCAGTGTATGTAATTTGCAATTGACAATAAATTTTGTTATAGATAAAAGGAGGAAACCCAAAAACAAAAAGCACCAATAAAGGCAACAACACAGCAACACAATAACAAAAGGAAGTGCTTTTCGAAAAGAAATTACACTATTGATTAGTTTTTGCTGCAGTGCTGCCGCTAGAAAAGCTGTTCCGAGCAGTGTAAAAACACAAACTCACTTACATACATACATATTTGGTTATATATGGTGATATGTATGCATGTGTGCTGTGCAAAGGCAATCTATTGTGCTTGCGAAATATTTTTGTAGCTGCAGGCAGTGCTAAAAGTCAACTACCTCTGAGTCATGTGCCAGGACGATGTGTGTTTACCGGTGGGGGTGTAGTGAAAGGAAAACTTAGTCACAGCAAAAATATCGATACAACGGACCGAGAAAACAACTGTATGTCTGCATGTAGAGTGAAGGCGTGTTAGTGAGGAGAAAAAAAAAACATAAAAATTAGATAGAAGTGAAAAGGTAACTAGCCGACTACTAGTTACAATGGAGTCAGTTGGAATTTTTTGTGAAATGAGCATAATTAAAAACATTTGTGGGAATTTATCATCTAAAAAAATGCGGTAGTAGTGAAAATGTATCTAGACCGCGTACTAGTTACAATGTATACAGTCGAAATTAGAGAAAGATAAACCTAAGTCAAAACACATAAGCGCATTTATCAATTAAATAAAAAAAAACAAATAATTATGTTGTAGTGACGAGGTAACTAGTTCGCGTACTAGTTACAATGTATACAGTCGAAATTAGAGAAAGATAAACCTAGGTAAAACACATATTCGCATTTATCAATTAAATAAAAAAAAGTAAATAATTATGTTGTAGTGACGAGGTAACTAGTTCGCGTACTAGTTACAATGTATACAGTCGAGAAAGATAAACCTAAGTAAAAACACACAGGCGCATTTATCAATTAAATAAAAAAATAAAAAAATATTATGTAGTAGTGACGAGGTAACTAGTCCGCTTACTAGTTACAATGTATACAATTGAATTTAGATAGAGATAAACATAATTAAAAACACACAGACGCATTTTTTGGAGCATAACAGGGTAATCAAATATTTATTTTGATACTGAACGGGCAGGTTGTATGACCGCTATATGCTATAGTCTGATCTTGACAACATATTCGTAGATTGTAGCCTCGCCTTTAGCAAAAATCTCTGCCAAGTTTCGTGAAGATGTCTTATTAAATAAAAAAAGTTTTCCATGCAGGCAATTGATTCCGATCGTTCAGATAAAAAAGTTTTCCATACTCAGATTTTATGTTTGATCAGTCCGCCTGCATGAGAGCTATAAGCTAAAATTATCCGATATCGGCATTTCCGACAAACGAGTCATTTTTTGGCAGGAAAGAACGTTGAAAAAATTTCAGTCATATTTTTCAAAAGCTGCGGGACAAGCTCACGTATACATGCAGATACATATTATAAGGACTCCGATCTTTCCTTACAGGTGTTACAAGCTTTCTGGAGAATAATTGAATCTATGTAATATCACTTTATAATTACATATTTTGTACATATTGGAAGATTACTATCAGTAATTTCATAAACTTTTCTGAATTCGTGTAGATTTGATTTTTAAGTTGGCTAAAATTTGGAATATTAATCATATCCTTAAAGTCTACTGTCATTATTTAAGAAAATACTTTGAAGATATACAGCAAAGTTTTGAGGATCCTTTACAGGTGACTAAGTGAATCAAAGGTTTTGAATTTTTTCTGTTTTTCGATTTGTGAAATCAAATACACAAACATGGTGAAAAAAATATGAAAACTGAATTTAATTACATTCGGATCATATAGTTATAAGAAACTACCTAAAACGGAGAAGGTTTCATATAAGACCTAATTATTGATTTGTGGGAATTGCGCTTGACTGGAATTCGTAAGGAAGCAGACCATAATTAGGATGAAGTAACCTGCAATGCGCAAATTAACCGATATAAACCTCACCTGAAAGGGCACAAAGAACAAAGATCTCTATTGTGTGAGTTGGCGCAATTCTCGCTTGTTACGCATATCTTTATCCCTGTCATTACTCTATTAAGGATGTGGGATAGCTCAATAAAGTTCGATGATAATATTAAATTCAGTATAATGAGGCTTGCTACTGGAAGTGGAACAAATGGAAAAGACTTTGCTGGTGGAAGGCTTCCAAATCAATTATGTAATTAAATTCGGCATTTAGGAGCTGCTGGAAGGTCTTTCCGATTTGTAATTTTTGGTCGCTTTTGGCGGAATATTTGTTGTCGGTCCTGGGTAAACGATGTCAAAGCTTCGAATAGTTTGCTGTTAAAAAGAAGTTTGTTACAAAAATAATTTACTTTTTACGATTGCTTAGATCTTATAGATTTCTCTTGTTTATCAGTAAGTGAAAAGGTAGAAAAAATTCACAGAACGTTCTCTACTGAAACTGACAAATTATGCTTTAAGCTATAAAATCTTAAACTTTACAAACTGCACTAAAGCGTTTGGACGATTGGACGGAAAAATACGCTGGTAAGGAAAACTTTAACTGACTTGCAGAACTAATAATAAAAATAATAGAAAAAGGAAGACATAAACTAACACGCATAAGTATCTATATATATGTAGATATGTTTGGGCAAGGCAGTATAAGGATTCAGAGATGAGGATAGGATAAGATGAGTTTGCTATATGCAAAAGATGGCTAGAAATTCTCTGCCAAATGTACTTTGACATATGTATAATGTATGCAAAGTCGATATACATACATGCGCATGAATATTAGGGTGTGTAAAACAAAAATCGAATTTATTCACTTTCTACGGACTTATATTAAAATTTAACACATTTTTAACGGTTCGGTTTCAGATAAATTTTCTAGAGAATCAGTTTCCAAATGTAAGACACGAGATCTTCTTTAAAGTCATAGAGACAGAAATAAGATCTTTGAAATAACACGAAAAAATTGTTTCAGACCAGTTTTGTAGCGAATTTAGTTTCCAAATATAGAACACGAGATACCGAGATATAATCTTTCTAATAATACGAAAAAATAGCAGGATTTTTCTCATCTTTATGAGAATTAATTCTAGGTATCTACCAAATACTTTTTCAGCGTTTGAAGTCAGAATTTTTTTTTTTTTTTTTTTTTTTTTAATTTTCATTAATTTTTC
>NW_017537145.1:302287-337662 GCF_001853355.1 Bactrocera latifrons
AAAAAAAAAAAAAAAAAAAAACAACAACAAAAACAACGGCAAATCACTGGCAGCCAGAACAACGAGCTTAACATAATTATGGCAAAAAGCCAATGCAAACAACAAAGAGTCGAAGAAATGCCTACTGGAAGTACGAAAAGCTGGCTAGACGAAATGCCTAAGGACGAAAGCAAGGCATGCAAAGTTCAGTAAACACACACACAGATATAAGTATGTAAATAAATATGTAGATATACAACAAATGAGCGGAGCTCCTGATTCAACTATCTTTGAGATTTTTTTTTTTTTTTTTTTGATTTTTTTTGCTTCGGCTCGACAGCGTTGCCGAAAATAGATTTGCTGAACTTTGAATGGCCGGCTGTGTGAGATTCAATTTAGAAAAAAGCAAACAAAGAGAATAAAACAAAAGAGAGAAAAAGAAGCAAAGTAAGGTAGACAATAACAGCAAGCTCAAGGAAGCGACTGGCAAAGCTCTAAGGAAATTCAATAAAGGAAAAATCGGAAAAAAGTCTGCAAAAAAATGGAAAACAGTCGTTGAAAAATCGAAAAAGAACTTAAAAAATCGAAAAAAAATCGTTAATGAATCAAAAATATTAAAAAAACTCTGTAAAAAAGAAATCGAAAAAAAATTACAAAAAGAGACTGCAAAATCTCAACGCTTGCAGTAAAGGAAGTGTAAAATGCCAGAAAATTGAAAAGGAAATGTGTAATCTCTTGACTGTGAGCAGTAAATGTTGGCAAAAAACAGTATAGAACTAAGCTTGTTTTTGTTGTTAAAAATCGATTTGAAGACTTAAATGCATTTGTATGCCTGTACAGCTAGCCAGTATTATGGAACCCGACCTTTTTAGAACCAATTACCTGTCAATATTGTTGCTTATCAACTTATCACTCACTCACTTCGTCAGCTTGAGATCAAATGCTGCAATAGAAGACGCTTTAAGCTGGTGTAAATAGCATTGAAAGACAGTGCAAATGAACGCACTTTCGTTTTGAGTGCATTTTTGTTTTCCATACTTGTACGACAGGATTCGCGTATAATATATCTACAAAATGGAGACAGAACAAGAAAGATAAAAAGAAAGAGAGATAGAGGGTTGAGTCGCACTCAACTGGTTATGAACAGAAGTCTAGTTTACGTCAAAAGTATTTAATACTCTTTGAAAGAATAAGTTGAACTGCTGTAGTTAACGGGATCCTAATAAATATTAACATTTTTATCCATTATCTAGCTAATAGAGCCTCACAAAAGAAGCTTTAAAATCAACATCGATATAGTTTTGAAAAGCATATTTCAAATTAAACATTTATTTTTAGGGACCTAATATATATTACCGGTAGTTTTCATGATCCCGAGGACTTAGACCAAGAAAGTCAAAACAAAAAGCTCTAAAAAGAGCATCTGATTACGAAGATCTCGCCAAGTGTATTATTATGAAAAATTTCTCTCGTATAAAATATTTATTTTTGGGATTCTAGAAAATATTACTGGTTGATTCCATAATCCAGAGAACTTATGTCAAGAAATTTTTACAAAAAAATCTCTCAAATTAACATGTGAAAGCGAAGATCTTCTCAAGAGTATAATTTTGAAAAACTTCTCTCATATAAAACATCTATTTTTGGGATCCTAATAAATATTACTGGTTATTTCCATAATCCGGAGATCTTAGACCAATAAAGTTGTACAAAAAAGCTATAAAATAAGCATCTGATTAAGAAGATACTCTCAAGTGTATAATTCTCTAAATTAAAGACTGAGCGAACATTATCTGAAGCCAATACTTTTGTCTCAACTTTTTGAAAAACCTCTCTCAATTAAACACTGAGTAAACACTCCCTCAAGCCAATACTTTTCTCTCCCAAGTTCACAAAAAATGATTTTAACTTCACTTCGGATTAAAGAGGACACAAACACATGTGAAAAGTTTTTTTCTCAATCAACCAGATTTGCTCTCAGAGAAGAAAGAGAGAGAGAGAGACAGAGAGGAATAAATAGGAAAAGTTCTTGAGAAGAAAAATATCATAAGAGAGAAAGTAGGCGAGAAAGAGAAAGAGAGAGCGAGATAGAGGGAGAGAATAATAAATAGAACAACTTCTTGGAAGGGGAAATATCATAGAGAGAGAGTGAGAGAAAGAGAGGGAGAAGGAGGGACAGAGAGATAGACAAAACAGCTTCTTGATAAAGATCAGGTAATTTGACAACGGAAAGCATTAAACAAGTCTTAAGAGACTTTTCCTCGAGGGAGTTTACTGAAGTCGGAATACTTTTTTATTTGGCAAAGTGTCATCGCGAAATATGGCTCAGATTACTTTCGAAGCAAATGCTATAATCTCCGAACATATTGCTTAGATCGGACCACTATAGCATATAGCTGCCATACAAATTGATCAATAAAAATCAACCCCTTGCATGGAAACACTTCTTATTTGAAAAAATATCTTAACAAATATTGGCATAGGTTATTGTCTAAGAGAGCGCTATAATCTCTGAGCATTTTGTTCAGATCGGACTACTATAGCATATAGCTGCCATACAAACAGAGCAATCAAAATCAAGCATTTGTAGGGAAACATTTCTTTATAGACAGGATATATTCACAAATTTTCTACAATGCTATAAAATGAAAACTTCGACCTTAGATAAACACTAATCACTATTTAATCATAATTCTCAAATTCCATTTAACATTTTGTACGATCATTAGTTATGCCACTATTATTCCAACGAAATTATGTACGACATTTAAATTTCACATTAATACTTTAAGCAATTTACAACAAAATTTGGAAATGCGATAGCAATATGACAATATGCAAGTATATAACCATTATGTATACGCATGACCTGCAGTCGTATGGAATATCAATAATATTTGGAAAATCATGCATTTATGATGATTTGCTGTTATTGCCTTTGTTGTTATTGTTATGAGTGATGTTGTTGTTGTTGTTGTAAATATCGCTTATGTGATTGTTGTAGATTTTGCTATTATTGTTGTTGCTATTAGATTTCGACAGTAAGTTGCACAAGAAATCCATTTCCTGTGGCTTACTTAGCCCAAACGTATTGCCAATTTATGAAAATTTCTATAAACATTCACACGCGCAGGCTTATGTGGGGATGTGTATGTGTTGACCATCGACTGATTGTGCGCTCGCCATTCGTCTGCTCATTACTTACAGGCAATAAATTATAATTTCAATATTAATAACAATGAACATTTGCAATTGTGGAAATTAAACGAGGCGGGTGGAAGGTGGGTGGTGAGCTTTAGAGGGTTCTTGTTGGACTTTGCACACATACATAAGCACACATGTAAATACATAACTGTATACGCACAAAGTTAGAAGTGAGTGCATAATGTTGTGTAATAATTGGCAGACTATTGTAGCAGGTGGGTGACGGGGTGTGGGGGCTCTATGAAGGGTTACGCAGTGGCAGGAATGAAAGAAGCGCACGTATATCACTCGTATTCCCGCAGGCTCAATAATGCAATTCAAATGCAATTGTTGTGCACGAATTAAATAAATTATGCACTTAGTTGAAGTCAAAGCCGAACCAGGCATTGACTGAAGTCTGAGTGGAATTACGGCATTACGATTGGGGCAAATGAATATACAAAATGAATAAAATTGCATATAAATACAATTGCATGGCAATTTTGTGGATTCTAATTTTGTAGGAAAAGTTGCAATATCAGATATATTCATTAATTAAATTGTATGCTTTTGTTAATATTTCACGCTGATAGTTTAGAAGCCACTGAGCATAGAAGTACTATATTCTAAAGTTAAAATTGTTAAATAAGTAATGCAGAAATGAATAACAAAAGCAGATGGCAAAAAAATTGATAACTAAAATGTTAACTAAATTGATAATCATGATAAAGGTTGCCACATATCTAGCTAAGAACAAAAACATTTAAAATTGTTAAAAACAAATAAACGCGTATTCAACGCGCATGGTAAATATATTATTTATCAAAATATTGTTGAAAAAGAAAAAAATAAACTAAAGGGCGTTGCCATATGGTTGAAAAAATACAACTCAAAACAGTTTGAAGTGACAATAAATCGAATATAAAATATAAAGAAAAATATTTTAAAAAAATTGTAATTGATAACATAGAAAAAAGGTGCCACATCGTTCAAAAAAAAGTAAAATTGATATAGAAATAAAAGTTATTCAACGAGCATAATAATTATATAATTTAATAAAATATTGCTGAAGAATTAAAAAAAAATAAAGAGGGTTACCATATTGTTGAAATTAAAATCAAAATTTTAAAGTTATAAAAATAAACTTAAAACCATTGTGAAAATAATGCAATATAAGGCAAAAAGTCTCATTAATAATTGTGACACAAAAACGAATATTAAATGCATTTGCAAAAAATATTAAGTAAAATATTATTGGAATTGATATGTGTAGAAAAAGGGTGCCATATCGTTCGAAAATACTAAAATTGATAAACAAATAAAGGTTATTCAAGGCGCATTATTTAGTACTTATTATATATAATTATTTAATAAAAATTTTCGAAAGAAAAAATATTTAATAGCGTTGCCATATGGGTGAAAAAATTACATAAAACAATTTTATATTTATAAAAGTAAACCAAAAATAATAAAGGAAAAAGAAGAAAAAAATTATTGGTTTTTGACAGTGTTGCCACTTTATTATGACAATTATGTTATTTAAACAAAATTACTCATTAAATAAGTAAACCAAAAACAAATACTAAACGCGTACGGTAAGTAAATTATTAAGTAAAATTCTATTGGAATCGATAATATATAAAAAGGTTGCCACTTAACTACAAAAAAAAAATATAACCAAAATTGCTTAAGAGATTTTATTAAGTATTCAACGATCATGCGATAAATATTTCGGTTAATAAAATGTTATTAAAAAAACTAGATTGAAGAGGGTTGCCATTTGGTTGAAAAAATTAAATTAAAATTTTTAATTTAAGTATTCATAATAAATTCATTATAGATTTTTTCCCTAATACTCCTCAATAAATTAATAAAAACACATTTCAATTTCGACAGTGTTGCCACTTTTTTAAATGTGAGTACAGCAAAACCCCACTTAGCCGAATAAGTAACGTAAAAACAATAATCAAAACGGAAAATATTTATTTTGAGTAATAAAGTGTCATTGAAGTAAATAAAATGAAAAAGTGTTGCCACATAGTGTAAAAAAAAGGAATAAAAAATAAAAAAAAAACTAATTAAAAAAATATTTAATGTAAATGGAAAACCTATTATTATTTAATAAAATGTTATTAAAAAAACAATCTGGAAAAAGGTTGCCACATAATTAAAAAAATATAATATTCATAAACAAGTTAACGAATATTCAATGTAGAATCTTCTAAAAAATATAGGTATTATGGGAAGCAAACCGAAAGCACAAATTTTCTGTATTATTAAAATTTAAGGTCTGCATTTGTATTGAGTTGCCACCACATAGTGACGTCCACCAGAATCGACTAAAGAATTACAGAGATGTTAAGCTTATCAGCAATAATAAATTTAATGTATTACATATAATTAGTGATTACAGAAATTCCAAATTGATATACAGGGTTGCCAACCAATTTAAATATTTTATATATTTTCTTTTCATAAAATAAGCAGTTTTCAGTTACTGTGTACTTTTTAGGAAAAAAAATTATATACAGATTAAAGAAATTTCAAATTACTTTACATGGTTGCCAGCTAATTTACATTTTCTTACATATTTTTTCTTGCATAAAAGAAACAGTTTTCAGTTTTTGTGTAATTTTTGGGAAGAAAAATTATATACAGAGTTGCCAACCAATGAAATTTCTTTTATTTTCATAAAAAATCAGTTTTCAGTTTCTTTGCACCTTTTAAGAAAAAAAAAGACATAAAGATTATAGAAATCGCGGTACAGGATTGCCAACTAACTTAATTTTTTTATATATTTTCTTTTCATAAAATATTCAGTTTTCAGTTTCTGTGGGGTTTTTAAGAAACAGAAAATTTTTTTCATACAAAAAAACATTTGATAGCTCCTATACAGGATTGCCAACTTGATATAAATAATTTTGACTTTATTAATGTGGATGTGAAGATTAGTTTTCATTGAAAAAATTAATTTTTACTGTGCTATTGAGCAGAACTACTGCACATATTTAACTAATTAAAATATTATTTTGACTAGAGTTGCCAATATTAAATTTTTGGTAAAAACTATTTATATAGTTTTTTAGTATATATAGATTTTGTAAGCCACTATAATTAGAGGCAAGTAAACTTCTACACTAAAATTATTCAATCCGAAGCCCTGAGCCACCAACAGCTGCTCTAATATTATTCGACCGTGTAAAGTGCCTGAATTTTCATTATCGCTTGCAACGCCATACAAATGAAAGCAAACACAATCACAAAATGTATTGGTGTGCATAGAAAAATATATTTCAAACAAATATAAATAGAAATCAAATCGTTGATAATTAAGTTGAACGCCATTGGCCTCGAACAGCACCAACAGCAACAGCAAAAACATAAACGAAGGTCATTATGGCAATGGTTGTAGTCATCAGCAGAACATGGCTGCATTTATGTTGCACTGGCAACGCTGCGCTTGTGCTTGTTTTCTACATTACCGGTATTGTTGTTGTTATTGCTGGCGATTTGGTTGCTGCAACGCAAATTTATGACACCAGATGGCATAATTTCCCTTTGTGCCAGCGGAAGGGTTACCAATGCAAGCATGCTCTATGCTAAATAAATACACTAAAGCATGCAAATATATACAAACATATACGCATACACATATATTCACACAAAACGGTGTATGCACATGTGTAATCAAGCAGCAGTGGCAACAACAGCAACAATTTTATTACAAATACATTATGCAAAATGCAGCAATTACTGGGGAAGCGCTGAGCCAGAAGTCGTCGAGAGGAAGGAAATGGAAGCCTGGTTGGCTGGCTGTGTAGGCAAGCGTCAAGGGAAAATGCTTGTGTACATTTTTCAGATGGTTGTTGTTGTTGGAAAATATTTGAATTCAATTTCAATTGGAATTGAAAATTTGAAATTTTGGCCAAATTGCAAATTGAAATATGAAACATTACACCGAATGAGCAAACACTAACAAATCAATATGCACATATTTAGCTGCCAGCTTGTTAGTTCATGGGTGTGTGTGTTGCATACACACAGGCGCACATTTACATGCAGTCAATAAGCTGCCAAAGTTTGTGTGCCACAATGTGAAACCTCAAAAATCGAACTGTGAACTCTGAACTCCAAATGCTGCATGAAAACAGGCAGCGAGCGTGTTGAAGGGCAGCTACACATACACTTACACGCATTTGCGTAGAAATATAATCAACCAATGCACAGTTATGCAGCTGCTGCGCATGCTGCCATATCGTTGTTAAAATGCCAATGTAATATTATTTAAAAATTATTATATAAAAGTAACTAGCGATTAGAGCGGGGCGATTGAATTCAATCAATTTGTATTTGTATGCGAAAAGTTCTGCATTAGCTTTGTTAGCTAGCCGAAAGGTTCAACAGCAGTTGTTCGGCCAAAGGACTATGCATGTAAGGAAATGTGTGTGGGTTGAATGTTTAGGCTAGCAACACATACTCCCTTAAATGTATGAGAAATATTAATTGATCGAGAGGGCTTCTTTGGAAAGCTAAGCTGGAGTAAAGAGAGAGAAAAAACAAGCGATGTTCGAATTGACCACGCCTACTTTTTTGACATTTCAGTCTAAGTTTCAAAATAAACCAATCACCAGTAAGGTCAGCTTCTTTGCAGACGAACCAGTATTACCACTAACTAACTAATTCAAAACAGAATAACTCTCGGCAACAGGTGCTACTTCGAACTGGGTATCTGATGAGCCGGCGTTTTGAGTTTTCGAGAGAAAAGTTCTACGAACGATTTATGGTCCTTTGCGACGACATTGACATAGCTTAGGAAATTAAGGGACTATGGTTACGCTAGCTAGGTCATGTCAGTCCGAATTCATGAAAACACTCCAGCTCGAAGAGTATTCAACGCAGTACCGGGGAGAGAAGAACCTCGCTACACCTGGAATATGAAATTGGCGCTAAACAGCGAAAAAGAAAAACGGTGTCTACGCCAATAATGAAAAGAAATAGTAAGGTCTCGAAATTTTCTCAACAATTGTCTTTTCAACCTCTTCATCCCATTGGCTTCTTTTCTCTGCAAGAGCTAAAAACAAATTAAGTAATTTCATTCAGTTTCATAGCAGATTTATGAACTAATAATTTTTTGTAATTTTTATTTTGGTCGTCAGTTGCGTGGTTTGAACCAATTCAGCTATAATAACTGTTCACAGAATTCCCTCAGAAGAGAAAGTATTACGTCAAGGGAAAAGGGTATATTGACCAGACCAATGTAAAGATTTATTAGTTATGATCTCCTCATGAAAGCCTGAAAGTCGGTCAGTTAATCATCTTCCAACAGCTTGATTCAAATCTATAGATACAAGCGACTTTTCAATGACACGCGGTCAACAGCTAGGCAAATGTCCTTTTTTAGATGAAAAAATGCTCAATGTTTAAGGAGTGTTTAATAAGCAGAACGACTCAACCTACACAAACGGCTGAATCGCCTGTCAGTTTGAATCTGAGTGCCAGGGAATAAAGATGTTGACAGTTATGAGCGGGCCGATGGTCTAACCCGCTATATGGCAGCTTTCAGAATGATGGGGCCAAAACCATGCATTGTTCAGGGGTCTCATACGCCTTAAAGGAGTCGCTTCCCACAAAGGAGAGAGTGGGGAGAGAACAGCATTGGTAGCAGGCAACAAGAATACGCCACGTCAAGCAATTATTGATAGCTTACAACCTAGCAAGGTTTAGAGGTATGAACAACCTCCCCTGATACAAATTACATCTCATTCTCACGCTCTATACTGGGTTTTGCAATCTCAAGAAAACTTGTCCAATATGGCATAGTCTCTTGTGAAAACTGCCGGTTTTGCGACATGGAACCGGAAACAAAACACCTGATTCTGGATTGGAAATTTGTATAAACTCTTGAATTCATCTATGTAGACAGGGATCAGACCATCTCCATCATGTCAGCAAGCCTCTGAATTAGTTCGGTGTGTTAGATTGATAATAGATTTATAATTGGACTAAAAAGTTTCGAAACAATGATATGAGATATGCTGCCACACAAATAAGGTATTTATGACAGGTTATTCCCTGCGCCGCTATGCTTAATCCAGTTACAGGATATTAAATATCTGGAAAAGCTTCAATGAAGTAAAACATTATTAGAGTTCCAACCAAGATCTAGTCTTCAGTTACTTGAACTTGGCTTATGACCCGAAGTTTACAGCTCGAATAAGGAAATCAGTTGTAGTGTTCAAAGCAGAGTTGCAGTTAATAAGAGTTCAGAAACTTCGCAAAGAAAGAGAGATGTGGCTAGCATTACGAAAATGAAGAACGGCAGATTAAGTGAGGAAGAAAATGCTGTTATGGTTTAAAATGTAAGTGAGAGAGTGAGACACAAAGAATGCGAGATAGAAAAGGAGAGGGGAAATAGTGAAAGGTGGTTGAAACAAGAGATATTTGAAAAGACATTGAGGATAACTAAGAAAGCGGTTGTTTAAGCGGTTGCAATGGAGTTCATGATACTTGTATGTCGTCTAGAAATTAATAGTACCACGACTTTCATGCTTAACGCAACTAATCGTTAGTTTTTATAGGATCATTTACACCACTTATGTCAAAAAACTAATAGCGTTACCACTACTTAAATTCATGTTGGCCCATCCTCTATGCGCCGAACCAAGGTTACGAGGGCGCACTAATGTGTAGAACCGAGCTAACCCGAGATGTTTGTTTAGCCATTGTAGTGCATAAATGGTTTAGAATAAATGAAGTTCAACAAAGCACAAAGTCGCAGACTTTCGCACAGCGGCAGGCGATATAACGTTGTTTTACAGTGCGTATGAGTGATTGGATGGTGGTGAGAAATGGAGCCAACATTGGTTGGTTGGCCCGACAGCTTGGATAGTCTGCGGCGATAAAAGTACTATACTGGCAAGAGCATTGCAGCCAACCCCAACAGCAGGCGCAAGCTAACGTTTACATTGCATCGCGTGTCGCACGTCGCGCAACACCTTACCACAGTGTCACTGCGTCAAGTAGCCGGCCAGCGCAGAAGAGCGCAGGCAGCTCACAACTAGCACTGGTAGCTCAAACCAGCCCTGGCAGTCTAGGCAGCCCAGTCAACTTATTGAGTCAGCCTGGCAGCCAACCAACTAGTGTACACTTAATTAACATAAATTGTAAATGAATGCAGCGGCGCAACGAACGCAACCGAGAGAAACCCCAGCCAGCGAGCAAAGTAAGCAAAAGCAAGCAAGCCAGCAACCGGGCCAACCAACCAACCAGCCAGTCCGTCAACCAACAAACCAATCTGCCAACTCAGAGTTCAGCCAACTCTGGCTATTTATATTTTGTGTGCATGTGTGTGTGTGTGTCTGTTGGTGTATGCGTTGCGCAAAGTGTTTGCTTGCCCCAGCCAATACACTAGGTTCGTTGGTTGGTCGACTGTTTGGTTGATGGCGGTGGCATCGGCGGCGGCGGCTGCGTTAAACATAGCGGCACCGCTGCAGGCAAATCTTTAATGACTATTAGCTGAAAATCCATTTACCGAAAAAATGCTACATAAATATGCTGGCGTCCAACAGCATATAGTTACATGGGCGTGCAACGAATGGGATAGATTCATTATATAACAGAATGTTCCATTACCCAGTTAACAAGCAAATTGCGTCACTCTAGCAACAACATTAGTAATCGCAACAACAAAAGAAATAGTAACAACAGCAAAAACAACAACAACAAAAGAAATAATTGCAACAGCAAAGTAAATAACAACAACAACCACAAAATAAATTACAACAACAACAAGGAATAACAACAGCGATGGAGTGACAACAACAACAACAAATAATTACAACAACAACGACAAAAGGCGTGCTTACTACAAAAACTGTCACATCAACAACAACAACGACAACAACAACAACAACAACAACATTGATAGCAAATAACAACAACAATAGAAAACGCAATTAAAACAACAATTGTTACAATTGCAAAAACAACAATAGCAGCTAGCGCATCATCACTACAGTTACTGCTTAGCAAGTGAACTGCGAGCATGTGCCAATCATGTTGGCGCATCAGGGCTCTCTATCGCAGTTTAACTTACCTGTAATGAGCGCGTGAGAGGCGAGCGAACGGTGGGGATGGTAGAAAGATTTAATTAGTATTGTTGATTGCAATTGGCGACAGGACATTAGAGAATTAGCAATTAAATGTAAAATAGGGTGCAAGCACCGGAGATACGGATAATATTGCAGATACCTGCTGTTCGCTTTTTTTTTATTTTTTTTTTTATTTTTTTATTTTTTGTTTTTGTGCAATTACAGACAATCTACTTAACATCTGTTGACGAGGTGAGTTCAGGAGTTTAAAACAAAATGATATGTTTGCTTAAGTGGAAAGAGAGGTTGGATAGAAAAATATACATGTATATACCTACTTTTTTTTTATTTTGCTAGAAAGTAGCTTTTTACATTTTAGCTGAATACAGAGAGCTTTATAGCTTTGCTGGAATCTTTGGATACCTTTCATTTATATCACTTACGAGGTTTTACATTACTGTGTCCTAAAATTTTGATATCAAAGATTCGGCCAACTCGAAATATCGATAAAATGAAAATTGGTAAATCCAACCGTCATTTAAGCAATGTTTCGTTTGCCCAGGAGCAAAAGCAAAAAAAACATTTTCGACCAGTGCAAAAAAGTGATGTGTGACTTCCACAAGAGCTAAACGATCCATTTGAGAAGTGTTCTCTTATGATAATGAAAAGTGGGCTCCTTATGACAATGTCAATAAAAAACCTTGGCGGTCGAATCGCGTCGGGCTGGCACAAACAGTGACAAAATACGCATTGACGATTTAGAAGGACTGCTTTTTTGTTTGTTCAGATTGGTAGGGAATTATCAACAATTAACTGATCCCTTACGGCTAAAGTATGAATCTCAAAGAAACGGCCCACCTTGGCTAATAGGAAAGGAATTGTGATCCATCGGGACAACGCTAGATTGCACATATCGATAGTCGCTCGTCAGAAGCTCCAAAAGCTACATAGGTTGGTCGATTTTTATGTATACATCTTATAGTCCAGACCTGGCTAAAGGTGTTTGTTGTTGTAGCACCAGAATTCAGCCCAACTGACTGTGCCTAGTTCCGGTTACGTAGACCCGACTGTCGTGGAAACTGGAATTCAGCTGATTACCACCCATTCCTGCCAATGGCGAAAGGTGATTTTTCTGACGAAAATTTCGACACTTCAAAGGTTTGTAAAAATCAACTGTTCCAGTTCTGTTGAAAATAGGGACATGAGTTTATTTGAGAGTGACATTATCATCAAAATCAAAATGAAAAAAGTTATCGAACAAATGGATGAATGATGGTGGACTGTGTAGAATGTTTTCAATCAATTTTCGGATGTAAGTGCTTTTACAAAACGTTTAGAGAATGAATACGAAGTAACAAATGGCTGAGTCTTGAGTATACAAGTACTCTAAGAGAGATTGTCAGCAGCATAAATAAGTTATTTCAGGTCATGATGACGATCATAACTAAATCTCTAAAGACTAGTCCTTTACGGAACCAGATAAATCCTGATATTGGATCTCATTTACAAAGACATGACGCAAATCTGTTTCTTTTTTGTTCACTCACTTATAATGCTGAGAGTTTGAGTTCCAAGCAGTTTCAGGCTTGATCTCGCAAAATTTGGACAGTTACAATGTCACGCTTGCTTTGATTTCTACTTGGACAAAGCTCCTTTGAAAACCCTATGTCTAGAGAAAGGTAAATCATGCCGAGGTCAAAGTTGGATCAGTTAAGATTGGGACAGATATTTTCAAAGACTTCAAATTCATTTCACATGTCAAATACATTGAAATTTTCCTAATCGCTTCTAATCGTCAGCGTACAATAAATCAACTTCTAACTACCAAGTCTGGAAGATGAAGCCATCTGTAAAGGCATGTGAGGCATCTCACCACTTTCGGTCTTAGCCCAAGTATCCACTGGGTAATCGAAAAACATCCTTTTGAAGGCGAGCAAAAGTGAGAAGCAGAATAATTCCTCTGCAGATTTTTGCGCTGGGATTGGAGTCCGGCACGTAAAAAACACTCCACTCCCTGCTTGCCAAGGTGAGCAAAGAAGGTGTATTTGGCACAACGGTCGGTAAATTCACTATCCATCATGAAACACCCTCAAATGGGTTGAGGCTGATCCCGAAAAACTATCGATCGATGCTGTGATATTCGTGCCAGTATCTTGTTGCAGCGAAGATATGCACCCGCCTCTGAGCAGCAAAAAAGGCACGTCAACAAACACACTGACATGCAACCCAGCGATGTTCTATTCTATTTACACTCCTGCTCTCTGAGAGCACTCATCAGCAACTTGGTATAAAAGAACTGTGTGGCCGAAGATACCAACTGACAAAAATAGAGGGGTCGAAACGTGTGAGTATGAGGAGCTTGACGAGCTGGCCCACAGGGGTAATGCTTGAAAATACTACGAAATGATGATGCTACTAAAATAAGGTTGAAAGACCGGAGCATACTCTTTTAGAACCCCCCGTAGGTGATCTACTAATTGATACCCAGAGCATACTGAAATTATGCAGGAAACACTTCTCCAGCCTTTGCCGGCCGAGCAATTCAAATACGGCGACAAATAATTGGTAAGGAGCATACACCAGCTTCTTCATAAATTAGATAGGTTTATTTAGTAAGCATTATACCAACTTTATTATTTATACCAATAAACTACTCAAGAAACCAATCAACCAGCTTAAAATTTTACGAAATTCCGCTTATCCCCACAAAACCAATAAGTGAACTTTTAGCAATTCAATAAAGTCTACAGAAGTACGAAACTCAAATTGAAATCTTTTATTCCTTCCTTTACCACTTTACTTCCTCAAGTTATTAACAAATTCAATCAATTAATTTTACGACGGATTTTTCGTTTTATTTCCCCATTTTCTATTTTTTTCGCGCAATCAACGCGTCATTCCACCAAAATGCACTAAATATTAATTACATTAAGAGATGACCGAAAATGGAAAGGAAAATGACAGAGAGAAAATTGCTGCGCGCCTATAACTAATTATGTAAGCGAATGCGAAGCCAAACCGAGTGCCACCACATCTCCGCCGATTGCTACTTAGCCCTTGAGGAATTCGCAGAAACTCGTCAAAAATGTAAATAATGGAATCAATGTGCGTGAAAAGCATGGAATTTGTACAACTTTCGCTCGAACGAGCCAAAAGCATGATTTCAGCGAACATTTCGAACGATTTCAATAAATTAAGAGAATATAAATTAAGTACGCAAACGGATGCGCCGTTGCTATCGATTCGGTATACATACATAGAGGGACAGATATATGAAAGGCAATAATAATAACAGTAACAGTTATAATAATAATGAAGAGCGAAAATGTGGACAAAAATTTGCGACGAAGTTGTGGAAGGGCGCGCAAGGAGGCCGCGAATGCCACGCGAAGCTGCCAAGGCAAACAAAAAATTAAAAAAAAAATCCAATTGAATGAAGTAATATTGCAAATAGCAAATGCGAAGGGAAAGTAGCGACGCATTTTCATTTCCGCGCCTGGCAAGCTGAGCACACTGAGTGGGTGAGTCGAGGCAGCAGGAGTGGCAACAGCGGCGCTGAAGGACAGACATGAATTATGAAACTTTCACTTCTAAACTTCAAGGCTTGTGTGCAAATTCAGAGGAAACGAAGCACAGCAAGTGGAATTAGCGCGCCAAAAAGGATGATGCGAACCAAGGAGGCGCAAAGGACGCGATGCGATGCGGAGTGGCCGGGTGCGAAGCATGCCACCAACACAAAAGCATAGAAGGTATGAGTAGGCAAGCTGGTTGGCGAGCTAAGCAAACAGCAGCGCTATTTGAATATGAAGAGCGGAAAATAGAAGAAGAGGAGGAAGTGAAAGTAGTAGTAGAAGCGGTAGAAGCAGACGAAGACGAAGGCGAAGGCGCAGGTGGCGAAGAAGTTACGTTGTTGCCGCGGCAGTTACGAAATCAATTGCGTATCCCGCTTACTTACTTATATAGATATAATTTTCTCGCTAAAATTTCCTTTTCAGCCAAAAAGCGCGCACCAAAGTCTGTAATGACGATTGCCGAGTGGCATGTTACGGCGAGTGGCATTTGTCCGTTTTGCTCAAAAGGCATGTCGCGTTTTACAAGACTATCTTGTTAGCTCGAGCTTTGCGGTACTCGAAGGTTAAGCAGGTAGTTAACTTAAAAGGTGCACAGTGTAAAAAATATAAACCGCGAAAAGCCAAATGGTAAAGAAAGCGAAATGTAAAGCCGTAATGCGTTGTTGTTGTGCGAGTTTGTAAATGTTGGTGTTGTTTTGTTGTTGGGGGCAAACCGAATTTTGAGAATTTTTAAGTGATTGCTGTTACAATTTTCGATAATTACTGAAGGTTGAAGTGGATTTGTATATTGAAAATTGTGAAGGGTTTGTTGGCTTCGTGCAAGGATTTTTAAAGTCAGTACAAAATATTGTTGCCTACATTCAGGTTCGTTTTAGCAAAGATACGCACCTTTTGAGAGATATTTATTTATTTATAAGCATTGTAATCAAACAAAAATTATTACCTTTAAAAATATTATGTTCTACTGCTCTTTTTTCACAACACATTACTTCTAGTAATTTTTGTCTTTTCTTAAAATTTTTTAAGCAAATACTGATACCACTTTATGTAGTTGTTAAAAGTTAAACAAATTTGAAGGTCTAACTGTGAAAGCAGTTTAAATTTGCTGTATGTTTTAAAAGTTGAACATATTTCTATGCCTAAATGAAGAGCGGTTTACTGTTGTTTAATTCAACAAAATTGTGCCCACATTTGGGCGCGATTTAGCGAAGTTACGCACCTTTTTAGAGAAGCATATATATTTGCAAATATTTCAGACACTGTGTATTATGATTTTTTTAATTCAAAAAAGTTTGCTCAAAGCTAGATTTTAAAAATAACGTTTTATTCAAATTTTTTTTTTTTGGTTTAAATGTTAGAAATCTAATTTTGTTTTAGCCTCAATATTTAAACAAAATAAATATTTTTTTACTTTTAAATGTGCATATTTCCAATCAATGCTCTGGTGATTGATGGCTTTGTGCGAGCTCTAGTTGGAAAGAGCAGAATATGAAGCACCCAAAAGCAAATAAATCATACATATAATGGACTTGCTTTTTCTGAGGTCGCACATATCTGCATGGGGATAATAAATGAGTTTATGATATTCATCTCTAGGAGGGAAATACCGAAAAATTCTCAAACGTATTTATAGGGCTATCCAGACTTTTAAACCCAGGTCAATAGTGCCAATAAAGCATTGAGCAATAAGTGAACAAAAATGCTCTAAAAATATCTAGCCAAATCTACAATGAGTAATATCTAAAGTATGCTACCAAAAAAAGTTTTTTATATATGACTACTATGGGCAAAAAATAGTATGGCCTTTCAATTTAAAATTCGTCAGAAAAAGTATTTTTTGTAAATTCTTTCTTGGGCTAGTATGACTATCAGTACTTCTGTGCCACATATCATATCATTAAAAACATTAGTGTTTAGTCTTTCTGAAGTATTTAAATTGCTTTCAATGATTTTTACTATGAGTGAATTTATTCAAAAAAGGAGTTCCATTAAAAATTTTATGCGAAATCTAATTTCTGTTGCCGAGATCAAGATGTTCAGAATGTTGGAAAAGGTCTTCGATGATAATTGTTTGTCGGGAGGAAGTGTTTTTGATTGCTATAAATTATTCAAAGAGGAACGATAAAGCGTTGCCGACAAACCACATCCAGGGCGCCCATCAACATTACCTTATAAACAACATGTCAATAAACTGAAGGAATTTGTGCTTAGTAATCGACAACTAACAATCAGGGGTCTTGGTCTTATTGGCATCGTTAGAGCAACGGAAGGATGAGTAAAAACTATTTTGTAAAATCATTTGGGCCTAAGAAAAGTGAAAGTACGATTGGTTCGAAAATCAATACATTTTTTCGAAAAATAGTGTCGCGTAGCGTCAATGCTTTTCGACTATTAAGATGCCATGGAACGTATTATAACTAGCGATGAGTTTTGGATCTATATAAAAAAAAGGTCAAAAAAGTCAAAGCAGGTCAAAACTAAAGGATATGTTTACAGTTTCCATCGATTATCCAGGTGTGATTCACTCGAATTCCTTCCGACGGGACAAACTGTCCACAAAGAATACTAATTGAGTAATATGCGTCATTTGCGCGAAGCTATTCGTAAGAAAATAACGGAATTACGGGCCGACAACACTGCGTTTCGTGTGACTTCTGCCAATGCAACAAACTTAAACGAGAACTCCGAGATATCGTTTTGATGTGAATCGCTACGCTTATTGAAGACTATTCCGGATATTGAATTTAACTACTACTTCGGGGATTGAACGTTGGCACAAGTGTATTGGGGCCAATAAGGATTACTTTGAGGGCCACGATATAAATTTTGAAGAATTAATTAAGAACTTTAGGATTATAAAGAAAGTTTTACTACTACTTTTCAATCATAGTAGAAGAGCTTAATTCTTTGCTTAAAATATTTCAAATTTTTCAAGATATATTCTAGCTTAAACAAAATGTTAATATTGAAATAAAGATTTATGCATAGTTTTATTTATTTTTTAAGGGTGTCAGAAATAGAGAACAAACTAAAGGTATAGTTATAAAAAAATAAATTTTTCGCGAGCTTTTCTAGACCTATTTTACACACATTATGAAACAAAGTTCGGAAGATTACAACATCCAAAAGAAAATACTTAAAACCATATAAAGTGAACGAACAAAATGACGATAATGGTTTTTATAAAAGATATATTTTTTATAAAGAAAAAATAATTCAACTTAAATGGTACTTGTATCAAACAACGCTGCTATAAAATACTGATTTCCTCACTAAACCGCTAAAATTCACTGGAATTTTTAATAAATACAAACCTTACTATTTGCTATGTGCTCTTCACAATTTCAATGAGTTGAATCGCTTGTTCTCTTATAAAGTATGCTTAAACAGTCGCAACAATGCACATACCAAACTCACGTGCATGCCATGGCGTATGAGTAACATCCGGTACTGTACAAATGAATGCAGGCGAATGAATGAATGAATGTGGCTCATTAGCAAAAATCAATTTGATATGCAAATGCCAAAATTAAAGTACTTATAATATTTAATTATTAACAACAGACAATGTGGTTATTGTTTGACGCAACAACAACAATAAATGTGAAGAGCGGAGAAGTAAAAAACAAAGAACAAAAAAAACAAGCAACATGATAAAAAAAAATTTATAAATTTCATAATTGCAACACAATATGGTTGCATACCATAGGCGGTATTTAATAAATATCAATGGAGTACATGGTTTTTTGCTATTTTAGAGGAGTGTTGATGACATTTGGGTGTGAGTATTGTTGCAAAGGTGGGGGTATAAAGTTGTTGTTGACGTGCGTAATGCACTCGGCGCTGGATACAGTGTGCTTGATGTGCCATAAATTTAAAAAGTTTGTGAAATTTTTATTATTGTTGTAATATCTAATAATTTTATACCCTGAATAGGGTGCATTAAGTTGGCAAACAAGGAAGAAAATCCGACAAAGCATAAATCGGTATAAATGTCCCACACTTTTTGAGATATCGATCTAAACTTTTGCACATGCCTATTTCACTCAAAAATATTGCTTACTTGTCCGAACCGCCAATATCGGATCTCTATTTCATAGAGCTGCCATATAAACTGATCGATCAAAATCAAGCGCTTGTATGAAAAAATTTTTCATTTGACGAGATACCTTTACGAAATTTATCAGAACTGACTACTGACTAAAGTAACGCTACAATCTACTTATATTTTGATTAGATTGGATTAATTCAGCATATAGCCGCCATACAACTTGAACGATCAAAATGAGGTCGTTGTATGGAAATTATTTTTATTTGACAAGATATTTTCATGATATTTGGTATGTATTACTATCTGAGACATTGCTATTATCTCCATTGATATTATTCAGATGGGACTATTATAGCAAATAGCCGCCATACAACTTGAACGATCAAAATGAGGTCGTTGTATGGAAATTATTTTTATTTGACAAGATATCCTCACGATATTTGGTATGGATTACTATCTGAGACATTGCTATTATCTCCATTGATATTGTTCATATCGGTTCACTATAGCATATAGCTACCATACAAACTGACCGTTCAAAATCGAGTTTTTTTTTTTTATTAAAACTTTGTATTTGTGAAGGGTATTATAGCTCCGGTGCAACCGAACTTTACATTTCTTCTTCCTTTTTTTATATTTAATAGTTATTCAAACATTTTTACATGACGCTTACAAAAAAATTTAAGTTTTTTTGCGATTTTGCAAACCACAAAGTTTATGCAATAAAAGTATAACCGCAAAAATAGCAGCAGCAAACGGGCATTCATGCAACACACAGCAACTTTCAACTGCTCAATGATGATTTGCGGCAGACGCAATACTCAAGCGTGCGCTCGCAACGCGTTGCCACTCGTGCTAGAGCGTCTGGGTGCGTGTGTCGGATGCGTTTGTCGAGGTGGCGCGCAGGTGGCGTTTGCTGAGGGCGTATTGTTTGCCGATAATTGGCACTGAATGTGTATGGCGGGGCATTATTGCCACGTTAATGTAACGATTCCCAGTCGCCAGCGCGCTTGAGTGAGAATACAAGCGCACAACAACGACAAGGCAGACGTGCAGGCGACGCCATCAAAATGTCGCAGGCACAACCACGACGGCAGTCATGCAGCCAGCCAGTCAGTCCGTTGGTCGTTGGCTCATTTGGACAGCCTATATGTGTTAATTTATGTTAAGTTTGCATGTGTATAGGCATTTGTGTGTGTATGTGTGATTGCTTGAGTAAATCATAGTATTTGTAGTTTAATGAATGCATGGCAGGCGTTGTGATTGTTGTCGTTGACTTTTATGTTGCCATTAAGTATATGCTTTTTTATTTTTATATTTGCGTTTTTTTTTTACATTTGTTGTTGTTGTCGTTTTGTTTTTTTTTTTCTCTTTTACCGTGTATGTCATTTTCGCTGCTGGTGTAAATGCGTTAAATTAATTTATTATGATTTATACAAATATTGTTCGGTAATAAGTAAATATGCGCCATGTTTGTTTGCCCCAAAGCCCGCAGTTATGGACAGTGGACCAAATAAATGTATACTTTAAGGTATGTACATAATATATTTATAAATAAGTGTGTGAGCAAAAGTTTTACGAGGAATGTGTAAGTGCGCTGAACTAGTCAGTAGTGACCCTGTTGGAAAAGTTATGAGTTGTGACAATATTTTTTTTTAAAGGGAAAACTTCGTTACATTTATTTTGGGCTAAAATTTATAATTATGATGATCTAAGTACGCTACGCTAATAAGTAGTTATCCTATAGGAAAACTGTTACATTTTACTATAATTTTAAGGTAAAATGTAGTTACCTTTATTTTGCTCTAAGATCTATAATTTTGACGAAAAATTATTGTACAAAATTTTTTTCGGGACCTTCGATCCTGTTTCATTGAGCTATTAATTGTATCATGCTCAACGTAGGGGATCCAATATCACCCCTTTTTTTTTTTTTTTTTTTNTTTTTTTTTTTTTTTTTTTAAATATCTCACCTCCTATTTTATTTAATTTTCTTTAACCCGGTATATTTAAGTTCATTTTCTGGTTATTTTGTTCTTGTTTTAGGCTTTCAACACGATATATTGGCAATTTATTTCTTCCCTATTCAACTTAAGCCTCATTTCCTTCATCTCACCTATTTATATCTCTTTGCAATATCGGCAGGAACCTTATTTTCCAACTTCAATTACTAATACCTCTCTCTCTCTCTCTCTCTCCCATATTTTCTTATCTTTGTGCTCACATCTTAAAAACATTTTCATTCCATCTTCAGTAGTTCGAAAACTTATATCATCAAACTTTATTCTGGTCTGTTTTTTTTTTTTTTTTTTTTTTTTTTTTTTTTGTTTTTTTTTTTACTTATCTCAAGTCATTTCATTTTAGTTCACAGTTCTTTAATTAGCAACTGATTTGATTATAATTCCATGTAGTAATACTCTTCTTTTAGCATTTCATTTAATGTTTTCGCTGATAATTTCGTACTCTTTCTTTTTTCTTTTACTGTTACTGTCTTGCTGTTTTCATATCGTTTTATCACTAATCCATCCCTGCTCATCTCTTCTTTATCATTTTATGCATCCTTTCTCAGCTGTTATTTTATGTTTTATTTCATATTTTACCATCTTATCTGGTTTGTTTTATAATCATCTCATTTCCTTTCATCAAAACAATTTTTGTTAACTATTCTCATCCGATTCTCTCATTTTTTACGTCATTATGAAGGCACAATAGACTAGGTCGCGGTGCAATCCTCGTATATTTATCATATGTCATCTCGTCTTTACCAAATACTCATTATCTTACTACATCATCTTGTTCTGATTGTAAGTTCACTGATCTTTTCTTACGCCATCGTCAGTTCTGATCTTTTTTCCGTCGTTTGATCTTTTATACGTGTCTCGTAATACACATGCTCTTATTTATCTAACTAATCTCATTTTATTGTCATAACGTAAGCTAATGGGAATTATATTTTTCTTGTATCTTATTTATCCTATCATCTTTCTCATTTTATCCTCTACCATCATATCGTACAACTTCTGACCTTAGTGGATTATATCGCAAATCATGTCTTCTTATACTATATGCATATATAGCTTCAGTTCTTATTACTATATATCTTCACACTTCATCTCGTAAAGTACCGTTCCCACGACAGTCGGGTCTAAGTAATCGGAGAGGACCCGGATTTTTATTCAGCCAAGGACTGTCAACTCGGTACCATTTCTCAAAATTTCTTCTGGAATGTTTTGTGCCTCTAAATCAACAACGAGATCTCGTAAAGTATAATTCACTTCCATCGCTTCATATTACGTCAAATTTTACTGTGTTTTCCTCTCTTAATTCCTTCATCTTAAGTATATTCCTACATTAGTTCGATATGTAGCTATGTTCGCTCATCTTAGCTCATCTCATCTCATATTACCTCATCTCATGTCATCTCATCTCAACTTAGCTCGTCTTATCTCATCTCATTTCATCTCATCCCATCTCACCTTAGCTCATCGCATCTCATCTTACTGATTGCAGTTTAATGTAGTTTACGAAATCAAAATTATTACCAAAAATCTTAATACTTCGAGTAATCGAATCGAATTTGAAAACGATCGGTGCAGTTGTTTCGGAGCAATTTCCCTCATCGACTTTGAAAAAAGTGTTTCGAGAAAAACGGCTTTAAAATTTCGGGAGCCAATTACACTAGCATAAAAAGTGCATACAAATAAATATCATATCTCCAAAATTACTTGTCGGTTCAACTTTAAATTTTCGGTGAATATTTTCAAAAATGTGTGTCTTCGGTATTCAAAATTTTTTTCGATATATAATAAATTTATCTATTTTTCGAAATTCACAAGTGGATATGGCCTCAATGAGTCAGTATAATCCTTTCTTTTCAATATAGAAAGTCATCGCATTTTATCATTTGTCATTTCTCACCTTGCCTCATCTCGTCAGGGCATCCTTAAATAATCTTTATATGTTACAAATATACTTACATTCATATTGGAATGTAATTAAATCCACATACAATAACGCTTATGTATTGTATATTAAAACATCATATTTCCATAAAATTATGCCATTTATGTTTGCGGCATTTTTCCACACTCTGCCCACCATCCTCCTACAGCACAAAGCTCACTTCAAGCGCGCACAATTCAGCTTCGTTGGGCAGAAATGCATGCCGCCGTAGCTTATTCAGCTCAATCGCGCTCAACGTAGCTCATCTTATTCACATGAATTTACGTGTCTTTCATAAGTAATAATTTTTATTAACGTTTAATTGCTGAAAATGTTGCAAGCATACAAGTACATATATATACGTATATATACATGTATGTACATACATCTCTATATATATATACAATAAATGTAAAAGCTTACTATATACATTATAGCTTATTAAAGTGAGCCATAAATTATGCGCGTAAGCAGGGGGGACGGCCACATGTCAGCGTATGTAATGGAACTGTTTTTGTTTGCGCTTGTCGGCAGACCGCGAAGGGCCATTGCTTCGTTACTTCGGCCGGATATTGACCTTAATTGGAGCGGCATTAAGAAATTAATAGACGCACATAATTTTTCTTCAATAATTTTCGAACAATTTTGCTATTTGTCTCTTCATGCTGGCATGAAAGCCAATCAAATTGCAAAAGTATATAATAATTGAATGATTTATATGAAGTGTAGCATAACGGTGCCTTAATGCATCTACGTACAATGTGTAACGATGTTTAATTGGATGCTATTTCTGTTTAATCAAGTGAAGGGAGTTAAATGGTAAAATTGTAACAAATGAGGAACTTCATTCAATTTTTAATAGAAATGTTAGAAATGTTAAACGGATTTCTTAGGTGGAAGTTGTAGCTCATAAAATTATCAACACAAACATTTATGAATTTTTTTTTCTTAAATCTTGCTATGTCTGTCTTAATTTAATGTATATATCTATATATATTTTTTTTTTTTTAATTTATTGTTATACTTCCCTTTCTTGCATAATGTTTCTTCAGAATACGTTTTTTGTTAAATATTACAAGAATACTCGTAGTTCACTTACCTGAAAATAGAAGAAGAAAATCAAATTATTCAATATTTTCATTAAAATTTAAAATGTATCAATTGCAATTAATTGACACCAAAAAATTAAATATTGATAAAAATCATTAAATTAATGATAAAAAGTTATATTAAAAAAAAATTAAAAGTGAAAAATATTATAAAAATTTTAGAAAATTTGTTAATTGACTCAATTAATATTAGAAAGTCATAAAAACGTAAAGTACTGCTATTTTGAAGAAAATTAGTAATTGAATAATTATTAATTTGAGATAATTTCTTAATTGACTCAACTAATTTAAAATTGAAGTAAATATTCCAAATTGCTTAGAAAAAAAAGAGGAAATATTAATAAAGCCCTACTAATTTTTAGTTAATTTAATTAAAGTTAAAAAAAGAAAAACAACCCGAATGAAGTGCGATTTTGAAGTATATGGTAAAGTCCTATTAATTTTGGAAATTTGTTTATTGACTCAATATCTGTTAAGAAATCGTATAAAGGCTTCAACCTGAATAAAATACTATTATTTTGAAGAAATTTGATAATTGAATTAATTCCTATTAATTTTTGGAAATTTCTTAATTGACTAAATTAATAAAAAAAAAAAAATATATATATATATATAAATATTCCAAGCTGATTAAAATAATAATATTTTGAATCCCCTGAAGTTCATTAATTAACTCAACTAATGTTAAATTTATCATAAAAACTACTTCAAACTGAATAAAGTGCTATTATTTTGAAGAACATGGTTTGAATATAGTGAAGTCCTATTAATTTGAGAAAACTTGTCAATTGACTCAATTATTGTTGAAAAATCGTAAAAACGCTTAAAGCTGATTAAAATACTATTATTTTAAGAAAATTGGTAATTTAATAAAGTCCTATTATTTGAATAAAATTGTTAATTTACTCAATTAATTTAAAAAAAAAAAAAGTTATAAATATTCCAAGCTGAGTAAAATAATTCCATTAAAACAATTTTACAGAAGCATTATCAATTTGTTAATACAACTTAATTAATGTTAAAAAATCATAAAAACGCTTCAAACTGAATAAAGTGCGATTATTTTGAAGAATGTGGTTTGAATATGGTAAAGTCTATTAATTTGGAAAAATTTGTTAATTGCTAAGTCAATAAATTAATGTTAAAAAATCATACAAACAACTTGAAGTTGAATAAACTGCTTCTATTCTGATAAAAATTGCTAATTGAAAAAAGTCTTTTTAATTTGAGGAATTGGCTCAATTAACGTTAAAAAGTAATGTGAAATAATCGAAATTCTTTATTCGACTATAGGAAAAAATTGATGATTTAATAAAATGTAGTAAAACTGTTGAAAAAAATATGTTAATTTACTCAATTAATGTCAAAAAATTATATAAAATACTTACAGCAGAAAAAAGTGATACTATTTTAAAGAAAATTAGTGATTTAATAAATTCTAGTAAATTAAAAAAAATTTGTTAATTTACACAATTAGAATATTTTCTAAAAGACGCATTCATTCTAGTTAGTAGGAAATCTCATACCAGGATTTTAATTTAATGAAATTATTAGAAACAAAATTGAAAATGTGGGGTTATGTATTGAGTAATAATGTTAAATAACATGCTAAAGTTATAACGGAAACACCTATGAGTCTAAGTCTATTGAATCATTTTTTATAGTATTTTGAAAGCTAGCCAGAGAACTATGCTTACATATTTAGAATATAACATATGATATAATTGGCTCAATTAAAGTGTTGGCTGAAAAGGTGAAGGAAAATTGTGTAAAAATTTGTTATAGAAATGAAGTGCCACGAGAAAATTAGCTAAATTAAAATACTTTTGGAGAAAATTTTCTAACTGGCTCAATTAAGGTAATGATTGACGTATTGATTTCAATAAGGTGATTTTGCCGTGGAAGTCGAAGAACGTCATGGGTAGTAAAATATGATTTTAGATGAGAAACTGGAATTATTACTCAAAGAAGATTGTTGCCAAACAGAAAATGAGCGAGCAGAATGATTTCTCGTCATATACCAAGTATCGCCTGGGCAGCCAAAAAACATCTGTTTGAAGGCGAGCTATGGAGAGAAGGCGAACATCCCTCCAAAGGGTTGTGCGCTGGGTTTGGGACCCGCTACATTATAAACGCCCCCAATGAAAAGAATAACTCGGCTATAATCGAGTAAGCGGTGTCTACGCCAATAAAGAAAATAATTGAATAAATATTTTTCATTTATCTCGTTTATTTGAGAAGCTACAAACAAAACAAGAATCAACGAAAAACAAAAAAAAATTTATGTTGCACAAAATTTTGTTAACAACAAAATGTGAACACCTGAAATCGTGTCTGTCATAATGATTCGTATAAAAATTTAAAACCGCAGTAAAATATTTAGAACAAGCAATTTCGGAGCGTCCTTCAACGGCAAGCCTGCAACGAAATTACTGACACACAAAAATTTTTATAACTCCAAAGATCGAAATATAGTCCACATGCAAACAGGTAAAGCACACAACCACCTTAACCTGCAACAATATTTTTATGACAAACATATTTGCCAAAATCAAATATTTAGCGCATGAATTTTTTAGGAGCAACCATTGATATGGCCAATAAAAAGTCAAAGTGATATTTCTAAAGCAAATAGGCAATCAAGCTATAAAACCAGCAGCGCAGTAACGGAGCAATTGCTCGGCCGAATGTAAGAGGCACATGCATGTGATAGAAGTTCGGCTAAATTATATATATGTGTGTGTGAGTGTTTGTGGCGCTATAGCTATTACTCCGGCACCTGGAAGCCTTACGAGTTTGCCGACAAGTGAACTGTCTGCATTTATTATACAAGTACACACACACACACATACAGAGAACCATAGGTACAACACCGTCTGCTAATTAAATTTAATATGCAGTGGTGTTAGTAGGCGCAGCGTACGGCACATTCGTAGTCTTCAAGCGTACAGGTATGCATTGCAGTGGTTTCAAAGCTTCAAATTTGGTACATTGGTATGTGTGTAATAATAAATTTGATTAGTCGCATTTGTAAGTGCAAACACACACACATATATATATTTATGCTGCTCTTCCAGACATTTGACAGTGAGTGTTTGCTATGCACATTGTTGTTGTTGTTCTTGCTATAATGGTTATTGCTGTTCTTATAGCACTAGTGAGTGTCAAATATGTATGTGCGGCGCAGGTGGCTTTGGCATAAGGAGCTCTTCGGAGGCATGCATTTGGAACGAACTTGACTTGTTTGTAGCAAGTCAACAGTAGGTATGTATGTAGAAGAAATAGTGGTAGAAAAAATACCGTTGCGCATACATGAACACAAGAACATAAAAATACAAATTTCATGCAGACATAAATACATATGTACATATGTTATAAGTTTTCACGTGTACATACATTTTGAAATTATTGAGGTAACCTGTGTAAAAACTGAAATACTTCATAATTTGAGCGCCAAACTAAAGAACCGTATTCTATAACTGCTCCGTAATGAACTAGTTTGGGTCCAGTGACCAGAAAAATATTTATTTCGTGCTTTTATCTGAATATTACTGATGTTAATGCGAAGATTAGTTAAAATTTGATTTTTATGTATATAGCAACTAGACCAAAATGAAGTAGTTTTACACTAGTATCATGTAAAAAATTTATTTTTTGTTTATTGGTAGACTTTTTACCAAAATATATAGCAACTAGACCAAAATGAAGTAGTTTTACACTAGTATCATGTAAAAAATTTATTTTTTGTTTATTAGTAGACTTTTTACCAAAATGAGTTAATTCAATGTATTTTACGTCTGGTCTGGAGTGAACTAGTTTAGGACTAAGGACATAAAAATTTACATATTTTGATTTCATCTGATTGTTTTAAACAAATTCGAAAACGATTTAAAATTAATTATATTATTAGTTATGAACTAGTGAAAGGATTTCATATAATTTTTACTGGCACTAACGTCGAAATGAATTAAAAGCAGCTATAGTGTATTTTACAACTGCTCCGCAGTTAACTAGTTTGGGACTAGCGACACGAAAAATATTTCTGTTTTTATCTGATCATTACTAATATTAACTCGAAAATGAGTTAAAACTATTTTTTAATTTATTTTTCAACTGGGCCGAAAGTAACTAGTTTGTAACTAGGGGCATACAAATTATTTCTATAATTGTATGATTATAACCAACATTATTTTGAAAAGGTATTAGAATAAGTTCCTAATTTATTTTACAACTGGTCCGAATTTAAGTAGTTTGGTACCAAGACTTGATAATTTCTTTGATTCTGTATGTTTACAGCTGATATTAATTCGAAAAAGTGTTAGAATTAGTGTTTATGTATTTTAAGACTGGCCCGGAATTAACTAGTTTGGGACTAGTGACATGAAAAATATTTCGTTGCTTATCTAAAGTCTTCTTAATACAATTTTGCATATCTAATATTTCTAATTTAATTTTTTTAATATGTCCTCATATAAAATTTCTCCAACCTATTATGCAGGCAACTAGTCAGATTGACACTAAATGTTGAATCAACAACAATGAAGAAATTTAATATTGAATATTAATTATATTTAACACACCGCTACACGCATTGCGGATAATGGCTAAAAGAGCTACCAACGTTTTCAAACATTACATTTTACTTCGAAATTAAGTTATTTTATCTCTGCAGGGAAGCAGAAACTACATACGCATGTATGTATGTATGCATGTATGTGTGCATGTGTGTATCTTCACATGAGTTCATTTTTAATATTTTAAGTATATTTGCTTGTGTGCGCTTTTAAGAGTGGCAGTTTCATGTTAACGGATTGTTGGTTGCCATAAAATATTATTGCATATTTTATGGCTGATATTCCTGGTTGGTTATCACAAAGCAACAAAAAATGCACACACACATACGCAGACATAACCACAAACTCATAACCAAAATATGAAACCGTAAAATAAAAAAATAACATAAATGACAAGAGCGAGTCAACAACAACAACATCAGCAACAAAACGAGTCAACGGAAGGAGGTGCAAGACTGCAAATGTGTTTGTGCAAACATACAAACACATATGTATATGTTTATTTTTATAACTGTATGTGCGCCGAGGTTATGGATATTTATGTCCGTTTTGTCAAGCGAACAGGCGACAGGCACTCAAAATCCGTTATTTTTTCCACTTGCAGCAACAACATAAATTTGCTATTTTTTCCAAGGCACATACATATCATAGGCCACAAGCCTACTAGAGAGTAAGAGAGATGGACTCAGTGGAAAAGTGAACACAGAGAAAGAAATATAAGCAAGAAAAACGAAAATTGCTAGAAAAATTAATGCGAATTTTGTAAATTGCTGAAGAAACAACCTATAAGCCAGCCATAAAGACCAGGCTAGCTGCTTTCCAACTGCACCTCACTCTCCTTTCTAGCTCAGTCAAAACCACTTTAATGTTGCCACGTTTATTTTATTTCGTTTTGTGGTCACGAATAGCAGCAATATGCATTAGCGTCGGCATTGGCTGAAATGCAGCGATCCGAAAATTTGTTATTCCTTCCTTCTCCATTTTTGTTTGGTCAAACTTTGCCACAATCGTAAATCAAAGCCACTAACCGACAAATACTGTAATTAGTAAATTACCTTGAAGGGGTCAAATCGTTTACAAACAAGCACACACTCATATGCAGTTATAAGGAAACACCCACTCACACCAAAAATGTGAGAGAGAGTGAAAGGCAGAGGAAATTCATGTGCAGTTGCACTAAGTAACGGTTTTATGCCATACTGGAAATATTTTGAAAGTTATGGTAACAAAAAATTTCATTCTATACTGGTCTCTTATATAAAGAATCTCTGAAATCTTGGTTTTTCTGAATTTTTTTTATCGAAATTACAGTTATACGGATTTGGGATCAAAATAAACCTTAAGATGCATGAGCTCAACGATTTATTAACCTATAAAATAAATATTTGTCGAGGAATATTGGAAATATTTGACAATTTTAAAGTATAAGACTAGTTTTCGAAGTTATCTCACCGCCACGAGCGACATCGGAATTCGTGGTCAACTTCAGAAGATGGAAAATAATCTCATAGAAGCTAGTATGACACAAAAATGGCATATATTTTAAAAAGAAGGAATCTTAAAACACTTTTTCAACTTGCATTTAGAAGACCACCTTTTCTTAGCAGAGTCAAGATATATTATAAATTCTCCATTCTAATAGAACAACCAAGAACCCTTCTTATTTCACAGTTACCTCAATCTAACATAAAATTGTATTGTTTCTTACACTTCCTGTTCTTCTGCTGATTATAAGAAGTCCACTAAGCTCATCGTTCCTCTGCAAGGTTGACCTTTCCCTAGTTGTAGAAATTCTACATAATTAATCATTTTACTACCGGAGTCGAGTCGGTAGTGTTGAGAATCTTTTCAAATTTCAGTTGTAGAAGTTGGAAGAAGACGAAGTAGAAACACCTCAACACTACTAATAGGTCTACCAAAAATGAATACATTATAAAATCGATCGATTTCTGAAGTAGTTACTGGTTATATAAAGTGAATCACTTATGCCAATGTCCAGCGAAACCGATCGTGGTCGAAACGTGATAAGCCCGTATTGACAATCAAAAAGGTTTTGCTATGTATTTGATGGAATTGGAAAGGAATCTTCGACCATGAGCTGAACTTCTACCGCCAAACTTTTATTTCGAAGTGTACGGTCAACAACTCTTGATGTCTCCTATCGAACAGGTACATAGTGTGGCCTGTATGCTCTAAGTTAAGGAGCGTAGCCAACTGGGATATTTTCGTAGATCATCCCTGCAGTCACCTGCTTGAATCAGAACCCTCTCCTAGAAGCATCAAGAGTTTCTTCCCTAGCTACCTTGATGACATAAGACGGAACGCAGACCAGATTTCGGAGGCGACTAACTTCAGACATACACTAACTGCCATTCACAGTGGAGCCATAAACATATTCATCTACTCTCTCTCAGTGACTGGTGTCACACTACCACCCATTCCAGGCAACGAGCTCGAGTTCCCGCCAGAAATGAACCTTACTACTTATCCATAATAGATTCTGACATATCAAATATATTTCCAGCATGACAGTAATCATCTCTTTGCATGCCCAGCTAACTCTACACATCTACCGCCCCTCTCCTTATGGTCCGACTCCGTCAAAACAACACGTTTCCAGGGCCAACCGTTGGATGAATTCAATGACGACTTTTCTGCACCTTACCAGCCTGACGTGGACTAGATAACCGTTACCACAACAACCGCATTAGTTTTTAAGTCACTGCATTTCCATCCATCGATTTTGTACCATATATGGTATACAGAGTAAAATAATTTAGGGAGTCGCAAAGAACCCGTATAGGCATGCCCTTGAGCGACCATTTTCATTTTGTTAATTTATCGGAGCAATTTTCAAATTTATAACCTTCATTTGCCGCCAACCCGCTTACTGCAACAACGTCAAAGCCTGCGACTTCACTTTGTCTACAAAATATATACATAGCATATTTGGCAATTCACCAACCCAACAACAACAACAACAGCGAACAACAGCGGCGAAAACGGCCAAAATTTTGCAAACTATATGCCACCACCAGCGTGTTTTTTTTTTTTTTTTTTTTTTTATTTTGCCGAAATATATCTCACCAAAAGCCAAGCTACGCAAAATGAGGAAGTAAAAAAACCAAAAAAAAAAAATTGTGGAAACAAAAATCATTTGACTTTGATTAAAAAAGCATTGAGCGGCGCGGCAACAGCAACAATAACAATAAAATACGCATGAAAGTAGCGAGCGCAACAAAATTTATCCTTTCCAGCTGACGCTTGAAAAGCCGCCCATTTCTTGCACTTTCACACACATATTTATGTCTGCTATCTATCCATCTGTCGGTTTGTGGGTATATATGTACATGTATGCGTGTGCACGTGTGTTTGAGCTGCCTTTTTTATGCGCGCCAAGTGATGGGTGTTGCGAAAGCTTGGCAAAATCTGATGAAAAATTATGAAATTTATCTTTCATTTGGTCGACAGCGCAGCGTTCAGCACTTCACTCCCATTTGATGGCTGAGAGCTGAGCTCTAGTGAAAAATATGAGCGACGAAACATATACATATGTACAAATGTATGCATGTGTGTTTTAGCGACTACACAGAAATGGACAAATACATTCAAATATACATACGAACACGATACATACACACATATAAAAATACATATATACAAGGATATAAAAAACACCCATATGTACATGCATACACACATACATCATCACCAGCCTGCAGTGTATGCCTCCTCTCCTCTTTGTTGCGTTCCAGGCGTTCGTGTGGCATTTGTGAGTTATTATTTTGCTCATACCACTCACATAGCGAAGGCTTTTTGAAATTTGCAACGCGACAAATTTTGCGCACGCTTTGCATTGAAAAGATTTTCTATACAAAAGACTTTAATTAAAATTATTATTCTTCTAGAATTTTGTGGCCAAAGTATGTATTGAGCGTTGTGAGTTGTGTGCTAGAATTATTTTAATGCCTGTCATTAACGGTGCCGGGGATGTTTCATAACGGATGTTGCGCACAATAGGCTTGAATTGGGTGTGAGGTAAAGTGTCTCATTTGGCATTGATGTGTATGAATATGAAAAGATTTAGAGGCACAAGTGTGAATTACGACAACTTTCACACAAAAAAAAAAAAAAAAAAAAAAAAAAAAAAAAAAAAATTTACGAAATCTTTTTTTTTCAAAAAAAAAAAATCCAAATTTAATATTTTCAGTCATTTTTGTTTCTCCTGGATTATGACCATATCATAAAGTAAGGATTCTTTCGATTATTGGTTTCAAAAATATTCTACAACTACTTTGGTATTATTTAAAGAATTTACTATGCATATTACTGTAAATACGAGTACGAGCCGAACTAACGACCACAAACAATTTTTCGAGAGAACACAACAAAAACGGATCAAAAGTGGTCGGAAAATTCCATATTCTTTCTGTAGGCGACTATAATGAAATTCGTTGCATATAAAAATCGGAAAACCGAAGTGAAACGAGGAAGCCCGAAGCGCACACAACACAAAGGAACTAAACTTTATTTCAAAATACTCGTACTAAATATGAAAACTGAACTTTAATAAAAACTAAACTCTGAAACCCGAAGTGAACAACTCGTCCGATCATGACTAAACTGAAATGCATTCAAAATGAAACTCAGAAACGCGAAGTGAACGAAAAAATCCGAAGTGCACACAACACAAAGAAATTAGAATTGACTAAACTTAAATTCGTTGAAAACAAAACTCGAAAACCCGATATGAGACAGGGAAATCCGAAGTGCACACAGATTCAATGAACTAAAATTTAATTGAAAAATGAAAATACTCATTCCGTACTCCACTAAAATAAAATTCATTGAAAATAAAAATCGAAACATCGATTCAAAACGGGAAAATCCGAACTGAACACAATATCGATAATACTCTTTCGTTAAGCAACCAAAATAAAATTCGTTGAAAATAAATATGAAATAAAGGGAGATCCACTTAGAGATTCCCCACTTTTTTAAATAACAGAAATAACAGAAGCTTCAAATTTAATGAGGAATGTTTGCTATCATTCGAAAGAACATTCTTTGGCCTTATTTTTTTGAAGAAGTGTTCTCTCAATAAATACATTGACTGATGATATGTGTGGAAAGTGGTGCCGTCTTGTTGAAAGCAAATGTCGTCGAGATCACGAGCTTCAATTTCAAGTATCAAATATTCGTTTATGAATCGATAATTCCACCGTCCCATAAACCACGCCAAACCGCTGCATTTACTAGATGTAAGTACTTTAAACCCTTAAGGTTGATTTTCGTCCCAAAAGCGACAACTTCGATTGTTTACATACTAAATTGAACTAGAGATGGGCCTCATGGCTGAACAACGTTTGGCTCGAAAACGAAGGATCTTCTTGGAACATTTCAAGAGCCCATAAACCGAACTAATATCGCTTGGGGATGTCAAGTGGTTTCTGATCTCGCATATAAAATACGCCCAGTTTTTCCATACGTCAGTCTGAGTTGCTGAGAATGGCGCCGAATTGACTCTCTCTCTACGCTCTTCGTATACAGTCTCAGCTATAGCTGCTCTATTTACTTCACCGCCTGCTGAATTTGGGCTATTGGGTCGAATATTATCAAATTTTACATTTACAATTTAAAAATTTTATTATTTACAAAACAGGAATTTGGGTATTAAAGTTGAATGATTTGTAAACGCTTTTCAGGCGTGAGGCTTTCCATGAGGTCACGATTGACCTGTTCAAAAAGGCTATTGAAAAAAATACCTCTTGGCTTTAGTCTAAAAAACAGAAGTGAAGGAGAGTATTGCTCCAAAAGTTTTAAGACACGGGTTTAGCGGTTTTTTCGAAGTACTATTTCGAAAATATGTCATGGTTTCCAAGATTGGTTGGTCTTCCTATCGCAAATAGTGCCATAGTTTTCGGTGTTTCAAGAACGTTACAATAAAACTCTCCAAAATTATTTGGATTTTTTTTACATTGTAACAACAACAACAAAATCAAAAAATCTCAACAAAGTCAGAGCTTTCACAAAATTTCATAATCAGTTGCTGGCAAAGAATACTAAAAATATAGAAAAACTAACGGATACATGTAACAGTTTCCTAATTTAGGCTTACAACTTAAAATAACTTAGATTACTTACGTACTTGTTTTTCAAACCAAAATTCTTTTAATGAAGTCTATCAAAAAATATAAAGTTCTCAACAATTTCGCTTATCATGCAACATGCCACGATTGGAGTGCAATACTTCTTCAATGCACCAGAGAGATCAGCAGCAAACGAATATTTCGGTATCAAAAATGTATGAAATGGAAGTTTTATGAAAGTCCACAACAACAAGAACAACTCGATATGCGAGTATGATACGCCACTTTCGAGGCACACAACTGTATGAGTGGCGCGTGTGGCGCAAAACAAAATATAATATTTCCTTTCATATTTGCCAACTTTTCATCATTAAATGCATGTATTGCCGTATGTATTGTATTTATGTGGTGCTGCTTAACCAGACTTTGCCGACGTGCCGCGCTGACTGCAGCCACCCTCCGCACCAAGCCACGCTGGTATAGCTTTGTTTTGAGCGTCAGTGCCGCCGCGCTGAACAGATGTCCCAAAGCAACAGCCAAGCGACCGAGGCAAAAAAAAGCAACAACAAAAAACTGGGCAAAACAACAAAAAACAGCAACCATCAAAAGCTTGCGGCACTCGTTGTAGCCGTACGCCAGCAAAAGTCCAACCGGAAGCAGGCATAGACGACAGGCAGCTGAAGTATCCTTGCGTGGCGCTTTTACTGCTAAGATTTCCACTTTATCATCATTCGTATTGCATGATGCAACCGACTGCAGAACTGTATTTTTTTTTTTTTTTTTTTT